>NW_027420378.1:0-92326 GCF_009905375.1 Apium graveolens
AGAAATTGACAGCTTCCACTAGTGCTCTTCCTGTCAACCCTACATCCAGCAAAATCTGCATCTGTGTAGCCAACAGCTTCAAAACCAGTTCCCTTACGATACCACAATCCCAAGTTTGGAGTCCCTTCAAGTATCTGAAAATCCTCTTACAACCATCAAATGTGATTCTTTTGGATTAACTTGAAATCTTGCACATAGGCATATTGCAAACATGATGTCTGGTCTACTTGTAGTTAAGTAAAGCAATGATCCAATCATTCCTCTATAGCTTGAAATATCTACACTATTTCCTTTTCTATTTTCATCCAACTTTATTGCTGTAGATATAGGTGTAGAAGCAGGTTAACAATCAACTATACCAAACTTTTTCAATAAGTCCTTGACATACTTAGTTTGGCTGATGAAGATTCCATCACTTCTTTGACTGACTTGTAGTCCAAGAAAGTAACATAATTCACCCATCATACTCATTTCATATTCACTCTGCATAAGCTTAGAAAATCTTGGCAAAGCTTTTCATTTGTAGAACCAAAGATGATATCATCCACATAGATCTGAACTAGGATCATATCTTCACCATGTTTCTTGAAGAAGAGAGTCTTGTCTGTAGTACCTCAAGTAAAACCATGTTTCAGTAGGGTTTCTGATAATATACATACCAGGCTCTAGGTGCCTGCTTTAGTCCATATAGAGCCTTGAGTAATTTGTACACAAAATTTAGAAATTCTAGATCTTCAAAGCCAGGTGGCTGTTGCACATAAACTTCTTCTTCTAACTCATCATTTAGGAAGGTACTCTAGACATCCATTTGATATACTTTAAAATTTGAATGTGCAGCAATAATAGAAAAATCCTTATTGCTTCAAGTCTTGGAACCGGAGCAAAAGTTTCATCATAATCAATTCTTCTTTTTGTGAGTAGCCTTTTACAACCAACCTTGCCTTGTTTCTGGTAACTATACCATTTTCATCCATCTTGTTCCTGAACACCCATTTTGTTCCAATAATGCTTCTATTTTTTGGTGCAGGAACTAACTCCCAAACTTTGTTTCTTTCAAACTGATTAAGCTCCTCTTGCATTGCAGATATCCAATCAGGATCCATAAGAGCTTCTTCAATTTTCTTGTTCTATTTGAGATAGAAAGCATGCATGTAGGCACTCATTATCAGTTGCACTTCTAATCCTCACACCAGTAGTAGGATCACCAATAATTGCTTCTCTAGTGTGACTCATATCCCACTTCCTTGTATGCATTTGTTGACTTGTGCCTTCATCATTTTTTCATTATTGGTATGACTGCTAGATCCTTCTTCTCCTTCTCCCCCCGAGTTTGTGCTATCAAATTCAGGTGTTTGAGATGAGCTTCCATTCCCATGATTTTCCTATTCAGTAATCTCTTCATTCAACATTTGTTGTGCATTGACTTCATCTTCACCATCAGAATCATTATCAATATTGAGGTTTTCAAAATCAAGGGCTTCAACTTCATTTCATCAAGGCATTCCAAGCCTGGACATGAAGATGCTTTATAGTTGGCTTTCTCTTAGACAAGATTGAGTATGGTGATTTTCCATGAGCCTTGTTAATGAGATCTCTGTTTTGAGTGTAGCATACAGTGTTAACAGCCTCTTCCCAGAAACTTGTTGGCAACCTGGCATCTTGCAGAATTATTCTAGCAGCTTCAACTAATATTCTATTCTTCCTTTCTACTACTCGATTTTGTAGAGGTGTTCTAGCTGCTGAGAATTCTTGAACAATGCCTTTGTTTTTGCAGAATTCATTCAATATTGCATTCCTGAATTCAGTTCCATTGTTACTTCTCAATCTTTTTACACAATTGTGATCTTCAACCTATTTTTTTTATCTTTTTGATGTGCTCAATTATGATGTGTGGAGTCTTATATTTAGAGTGCATGAACTCTACCCAAGTGTATCTTGACAAATCATCCACCATCACAAGTGCATATTTGTTTCTTGAAATTGATAAGACATTTAATGGTCCAAACAAATCCATGTGAATAAGTTGCAATGGTGTACTTATAGAATTCACATTTTTTGACTTGTGACTTGATCTTTTCATTTTTCCTTTCTGACAAGCTTCAAAAACTTCAACTTGAGCAAACTCCAGATTAGGCATATCTCTTACTAACTCCTCTTTGACTAATGTGTTAATTGCCTTGAAATTCAAGTGAGACAACTTTTTTATGCCATATCTTGCTTTGTTCTTCTGATGCCTTGGTGTAGAAGCAACAAATACCATCCTTATTTGTTGAGTCCAAGTCTGCAACTTCCTTTTATTGCTCCTTTCATAGCAACTTTACCAGTTTTCTTGCTGATAAACATGCATTCTTCTTTGTTGAATAAAACTTAAAAACCTTTGTCTGCAAATTGACTAACACTGAGAAGATTCACTTCAAGACCAGCCACCAGTGCTACATCATCAATGACAACATTTCCAGAAACAATCTTGCCATATCCCATTGTGAATCCTTTGCTGTTGTCTCCAAATGTCACCAAAGGGTTAGCCTTCTCCTCAATCTGTGATAGCAGAGCCTTATCGCCTGTCATATATCCGGAACACCCACTGTCTATGATCCATATGACCTTATTTATTTTCCCGCACACAATGAGTTTTAAGTGTGTTTAGCAACCCAAACGGTGTTGGGTACTTTCTTCTTGTTAACTAATTTAGCAGAGGTAGAATGAGTTATTTCAGATAAAATAGATTCAATGACTGTTGTGCATTTTCCCTATTTGATGTAGACCCAATTTTTGTTTCTTTAAGGTCTACTATCAATTTATGACAACTCTTCATCACTTTCAAGTTGCAAGGGATGCAATCAAACTTATCACAGAATGAGTAGGGATCATTTGCATCTGCTTCATTGTATTTGCAGGCTCCTTTAGCTGGCTTGGTAACAATCTTTTTACAAAGGTGAGTTAGGTGATTCGCAGAGCCACATTTTTCACATTTCTTTCTTGGAGTCTACAACATAAACAAAATTATTTATTTTATTTATCCCTATTTTCCCATTTCTATTTTTCTTTTTCTTTCTTGCATATTCAGTTTTGGTTTCTTTGACAACTGTCTTGGAACCTTGATTATTCATGAGCTTCTCTTCAGCTTTGAAAGATTGAGTTGCTTGAGTATCTTTCTTCTCATTGTCTTCATCAACAATTTCTTGCTTGATAATTAACTCTTCTTCACTGAAGTTGACCTCACATGCCTTGAACATAGGTGAATCAACCTTTTCAGGATTGTTGGAACATTTCATTTTCTGTTGCTTTCCCTTTGTCACCTATATTTTTCTTCTTGCTGTTCAAGGCATCATAATCAAGATCAATAACAATATTTGCACATGGATTGTTTTTCTCATGGTATTTTCCAACCAACTCAGATGCATGCTTGAAGGACTTCAACTTCACCTCATTCTTTTCCAGCTTCTCCCTTAGCAATGCTTCAATTTCACTTGCACACTTGAGCTTGTTCTTCATATATGCATTTTCTTGTCTTACAGTTTCAAGCTCCACCAACAATAATTCAGCTTCTTGTTTCTCATTTTCAAGCTTCTCATTTATCTTTGTTAGTCTGCTAACTTTTTCATTAGCAGCAACCATACTTGTATGTATGTGAAACATTTCTGTGCTCATCTTCTCTACAGTTTCCTTATATTGACTCACATTTAAATCAATGGTAGTGAGATTTGGTACCTGTGATTTTGATGAAGATGACTCTCCTTGCTCCAAGGCCATTAGTGCTAATTTCCAACTTCCTCATCTTCATCATTATCAGAATCATCCCAACTTTTCCCCCTGTAATATAAGCTTGGTTTGTTGTTTCTTCAGAACAGTTTCATATTTTGCTTCCAGTTGAAGATAAGCTTTATCTTTCTTGGCTTTCTTGGGTTTCCTGCATTCTGTAGCAAAATGGTCTAGTTCATCACAATTGAAGCAGCTTATCTTTGATCTGTCAACATATCCAGTTTTGTAACCATTTTTGCTATCAGATGTGTACTTCCCTTTTCCTTTCTAGCTGTTGTCTTTGTTGAAAGACTGTCCTTTACCCTCGAAGAATCTTGGTTTCTTTACTCTAATGTTAGAGAACTTTCTTTCCAGATAGGCCATTGACTGATCAAGCTCATCAAGTTCATCCAAGGTGTAGAACTCATCTTCTTCCAATTCCAGAATGACTTGTTCTTGTGAATCATTTGTTCTTTGCTCACTTGTTGAGGCAACTGGAGTTTGGGATCTTGGCTCATCATTAGGGGTCTGGATTTCATTGACAATTAGAGCACTTGAACCATCTACAACATGCCCTTGGCCAGTTCTTAATAATTTTCTTTGAATCATTTTTAATTCATAAGTTCTTAAGATTTCATAAACAACTTCCAGTGTTATCCTGCTTAGATCTCTCCCTTCTCTGATTGCTGAGATTTTTTGTTTCAAATGATCAGGGAGTGTAAGCAAAAATTTTAGATTCACTTCTTCAGCTTCATAGTATTTGTCATGGAGCTGCAAGTCATTTATCAACTTATTGAATCTTTCAAATACATCAGTGATGCTTTCTTTTGGCTTGGCCACGAAACCCTCATATTGTGAAATAATGATCCTTCTTTGATTAGATCTAACTTCCACAGTTCCCTCACAGAGTATTTCAATCTTTTCCCATATTTGCTTGGCAGTGTCACAGTTGACAATGTTGTTGTACATTACATTGTCAAGTGACTCTATCAATATTAGTTGTAAGCCACTATCTAGGGAAACTTTCTCTTTTTCAGGCTTAGTGTACTCAGAAGGGTCTTTTGGAGCATAATGAGCTAGAATGACCATATCACCATCTGTTGATTCTTCAACTCTAACCATAAGAGTGAAGGGCCCATTTTTGAGAATCTGAATATAGAGTGGATTGGCCATCCTGATAAATAACAACATTTTCTTTTTCCAAAGAGTGTAGTTAGCTTTGTCAAAGGTAGGAATATTGATGCTACTGATTTTCTGTGTATTCATTCTTCCAAGATCTTGAATCTGTTTTTTCAGGGTTTGCTCTGATACCACTTGTTAGGTAATGAATTACACACATTGGGGGGGGGTGAATGTGTTTTTGTGTTTTTATGCTTTTCTTGAACTATTTATGTTGTGAGCAAAGTAAATCAAATCTTGTAGTGAAATGTGTTAATGCAGAAATTAAACATGCAATAATAAAGAACACAGATCTTTCAAAACTAACTTAATCTTATATTAAAATTAAGAATGTTTTGCTACAAATTTATAGGCTCTTTGTTGGTAAAGAGCTTAGCTTCTTTCTTGAGAGTATACAAGAGTTCCTGATCTAAATTGTTACATCTTACAAAGGACCAGTGTTGACTTTATAACTCAGTTAACTTCTGGTTTACACAGTGTATAATAAGACATGCTTTTACTTTAGTAAACTGTCACTTATCATTTCCATTTTAGGAAAAGTATATCTTCCATTTCTGGCTAAACATATCTTTGCACACTGTGTTAACTTTGATCTTCCTTTGTCAGTTAATCTTCACCCTTGATCTTGCACACTCTTCAAGTTGCTTTTTGTAGACTTATCAATCCAGCTGGTTGGATTGTTTGTTGATTGTTAATCTTGGATATTGAACTGGTCTGCAAATTGTACTTTGAGATTTTACCTCGAGATCTCCAGTTTGGTCTATAGAGAACTTGACATCTCGATAAGTAAATTGGCTTATCGAGATCTCTAGTACTTCATAGTAAATTTGACTTGTAGAGGTCTCTGAGTTCTCTATAAGAGAATTTGGCTTGTCGAGATCTCTAGTCTTCATATTTTCACTTTGACTTATCGATTTCTCTGAGTTCTCTAGTGGCTTATTGACTTGTCGATAACTCAGAGTTCTCTAGTAAAGTTTGACTTATCTATAACTCAGAGTTCTCTAGTGAGTTTTAACTTATCGATATCTCTGAGTTCTCTAGTGGAATTTGACTTATCGATAACTCAGAGTTCTCTAATGAATGTTGACTTGTCGATAACTCTGAGTTCTCTAGTGAAGAAATGACTTGTCGATATCTCCAATCTTTATGTCTTCAACTTGGCTTACCGATATCTCTGAGTTCTCTAGTAGCTTTCCTGAGTTCTCTATAAGTCATTCTGGATTTCTCGAATGACTTCTCTATAACACTAAACCTGTGACTTGTAGAGATCTTGACTTAGAACATTTTTCCCAAAATAGATTTATTCAACTCCAAGCTTCATCATAATTCTTCTGAGGCATGATCTTCTTGATCTTCTTCCAGAGATAATTCTTAGGATTGATACTGTTTAAAAGAAAAAGACTCTAGTATGCTCTTTGACCTTTTTACAAACTTTAATGTTACAATACAAAATGCAAACTAAGATTACAATACAACTTACTTAGGGTTGTCAATTTGACTTAGTCTTGTTAAAGTACAGACATATCTTACACAACAATGTCCTTCTTTCACAGGGAATCATATCCATAATCATGTCATTCAGCTCATGGACCATTTCAATTTTTGGTGTCAAGTAAGTATATAGGATCCTTGTAGTTTTTGTAAAAGGGAGGGGTAAATAGATTTGACTGTTGATTATATTGGATCTACACACGGGTCACCGCATAAATCTGTTGGTATTTTGACCAATTCATTATCAACATCATCATAGACCGGTCCGTTTCCTACTTGTAACAACCATTTGTCAAAGGTAGTTATTCTGTCTGCATCCGACTTACTTAGACTGTCATTATGGAGCCTCATGTATCAACAGTATCAACTCTTTTGCCCTTTTGAAATGACATGTAATATTTAACAAAAATCACCCACATACTATTGTTAGCCCACCAAATGGTTTTTCAATACTATTCTCATATTTGGTTCTTAGAATATCCCACAAGGTCCTATCCAAAGCTTCTAAACATAATTTATTCGCCATGGGCGCTTCATTCCAAATGATCAAAGAGGTCTTTAATAGATGTTTGGCTAATTCCCTCCATATCGGATTTCATAAGTTAACTCTACCATGACATCAATTGAGATATAAAACCGTGAATGCATTGTCCTTCCATTGAGCATCAATGTTGTAATGCCTGCGGTTGCAATTGGCAATACTATTTTCGGTCTCGATCTAAGGTTTGAAATAATTATATTCCATATGAAGGTTTTACCAATACCACCGTGTATGCTGATGAAAAGTAAATTATAACGACTCATATATTTTCTATTATTTTTATTATTTTAAAGTGTAATAGTTGAATAAATAATTAAATAAAATACGTGTATTGGTGTTGGCAGCAGTGTGTTGTTTTATTATTTATTTATTGTGATTTATTGGTATATAGGTTGAATTGTGTGATTTATTATTGAGTTATACGGTTTTGTCTCGCTTTTAAAAGTGGTCTTATTGCAGTTTTAAATCCATGAATATTTGGATTATCTCTAAAATTAGTTTTATTATTTTATAATTTTAGTAATTATTTTTAGGATTTTATAAAATTGAGAAAATAATATTTCATTAACTATTTATCCTTAAATGATTTTCTGATTGTGTTTATTTGTAAAATCCATATTTAATTCCAGGATTCTTCAAAAATCACGAAACTCATATTTATTATGTTAACAATATTCTGAGAATTTTAAAATTATTTTGGAAATTTTCGGGATTAATTTCACCCGCACGTTGATTCGTTTAATTGTTAAAAGCGGGTATAAATTGCCTTTAAAAATTTGTTTTAAAATTTCGAAATTTACGTTTTAATAAACTTCAGGATATTTGTAGCATTTTAAGACTATTATTGAGATTTATCGAATTTGTTTTAAAGGTGACTCGGTTCGTTAATATCAAAATCTGGGATAAATATTCGGTCCTCAGGTATTCAAGGACACGTGTTAACTTCTTATAAACAGAAATTAACACGTATCCATTTTTTTCAGGACACGTGTTAGCTGCGATTTGTTTCCCCTTTTTTTCTCATCGATTGCAACTGCAATCTCTTGTTTCTCTCTCACGATTATCTCTGTTCTTCCTTTCTTTTTCTTCCTTTCCTCCATTTTCTTCTCCTGGTCGCTGCTGTCTTCCCGTTCTTCGACTTTTTGGCCGATTTTCCGGTAATTGCCATTTATTCCTGGTGATTCTGGTTCGGTACATATATATATGTATGTATATGTGCGTATTTATGTGTGATTATGGTGTGTCACATGTGAATATGTGTGTGTGTGTTGTTGGTTGCGTGTGTGCCTTGGTTCTGTGCTTCCGGTTATGTGCCGCCCTGTTTCTTCCTTTTTTGATTTGCGCGTGTGGCGCATGGCTGTTGGATTTTTAATATTATTTTGTTAAATTCTGCAGGAAATATTTATTCGAGTAATATTCATGAGATAAAATATAATTTTGTGCGGAAAAAACATTTCGATTAATCAGTGAAATTTGGGTTGGAATCTGAATTATGGGGTGCCCCGAAAATTTTGCCGCCGTCCGCGATGAATTTTTTTACGAGCGGATGGTGGATGGTGATGAATTTATTCTGAGTCCTAATTTTATAAAATAAATAAAATGAGTCGTATAATTAATTTTGTGTATGAATGATTGTGGAATTGTGAAAATTGGATTGTGATTTGTTGGAATTGACGTCGATTATGTTTCGACGGGCATGCTTATAAATAGAGGAGTCGCTGCCAATTTTTTTTCAAAAATCTATTTTTAATACGAGAAATGTACTTTAGTATATAAAACGTGTTACCCTTATTTGAATATGAAGTACGTGGTTATGTGTATAATTATTATACGAGTTGGGTTATCGAATTGGGTTATTAGGATTCGAGAATATCAAGCATGTCGGTATAACTGATTAGGGTGTTCTATTATTGTAGATCCCACTCGAGTTTCACAAGGACCGAAGTCAGCGTAAAAGCTACTTAAGGTTTCCGAAAGCATTGCAAGGCCAATACCCTGACCATTCTTTTATGGTTCAGTTCGTATGAATAAACTGTTGTTTTATTCTCGTAAAGGAATATAAACGTTTTAACTTACGTATCCCATGTAGTTATAAATCATTGTTTTAAACTTGTTTTTGGGAAAAGTAACTTCGAAAGGTACCTATCTCGAGTGACAATGATTTGTGAACTAGATTTTACGTGTGTTGTTAAAACGAATGATTTTGAAATGAGATAGGTACAAGTGTTTTGAAAACCGGATAAAACGATCAGATATGGGATACATAGGGGCCAGAGTAGGCCTATTGAGTGGCGTAAGAGGATAATTCGGTTGCGCGCAATTCATAACCGATTAGTCCAGCAGGTCAGAGACCTAGCTAGTCTCTGAGTTCCGGAACAGGTATATGAGATGGTAGTTAGAGCCGTCTGGGTGGATAGCCTAATCAGTTGTCTTCACATATCCGTTAAATATCTGATTTGGCATTGTGATTCCGGTAAGGGTATAAGTAATTGATACGTTTGTTTTGTTAAAATCATGCTAGTCAGTGATATCCAGTTATCTCAGCTTTTCTTTATATACTGTTGTTTGAAATGATTTTTCGATTTCGGATTTCATGTTGATTATAGTTCTGTTCCTATAACTGTTTACATTACTGTTTCTATCTTGATATTCATATGTAGTACTGTTGAGCAAGTATGCTCACCCTTGCAACCTGTTATATATCGTATGTTACGACCGACATTTTATGTAATATTATCTGTGGATTTTGTGTGATATTAAAGCCGTAAGTGAATATACTTAATGGTTGTACCTTGTGTGAATGAAAAATTTCTGCATTTTAAATTTGCTTTATGTAGTATGATTTTTCAAAGCAAGAGTTTATTTATTTCCTTTATTTTTGATTTATAAGGAATATTCTAAACCTTGGAGAAAATTTCTTTTAAAAGTTATTTTGTTCACAAATTTCAAAAGTGATTTTATAAAATTTCTAAAAATCCAAGTTATTTTATGGTATAAATTTTATAATTTTTGAACTTGTATTTTATTTTATAAAAATAAATCTTTACAAATTTTATTTGTTATAATTATCAAATTACATAAGAGACCTTGCATGCAAATCACCCTTCTATTCTCTCAAAGGGCAAATAAGACTTTTCCAACCCCACTAACTCATTTGATTATTACCAAATTACTACATTAGCCTTGCATGCAAAATGGCCTAACTTTAGCTAAAGGACATTTTTGTAAGTTCTCACTTTCACTCATTATTTGTCAACCAAAAAGCATAAAACAAAAAATCAAAGTGGGAGAAGTCATTCCACTCATTCCACACTCCAACACACCACAAATTTTCTCTCCTCCCCTCCCACCATTGCTCTCGGCCGAAGGCCTATTTCCCCACCCCTTCCATTTTTCAATTCATTCTTCATCTTCCCAAGTGTAAATCTTCTACCTACACATCTTATACTTTCCAAGAGTTTTGTGACTTGGAAGTTGAAGTTCCATGGATGCATGTGTAGTTCTTATGTGATCTCCAAAGAGAAACTCTTGATTCTTGTGAATTCAAGAGCTCTCTATGAGATATTATATATGTATGCTAACTAAGTGTTTTTTGGAGATATCATGCTTTAAAATCCTTTGCATGCTACTGAAATTCAATTATATATTTATGTTTAGCCATGCATGCTAGTTTTAAGACATTAAAATGATGATCAACCATGTTTTGCATGCTACTCTTTTCGAAATCATGTTGTTATATTTAAAAATCTATAAATTCGAAATATGTGTGCTTAAAATAGATTGTTTCTATGATAAATTTCTTATTAATAGTTAAAAGAAGTTATATTTCATGATTATTAAGGATGAGTAATAGGTACAAGTCGATTTTGCAAGCATTTAAAACTTTATGCCTAGCCGAAATCTTGTTATGTGTTTTCCATGAGTTGCATGTCATATTTTTAGTTGCATGTTGTTAATTTTTGGGCATGGATGATCTCCCTTTCTGGTGAGGTACTATTTTAGGACATTAAGACACTAGGTTTGCTTTGGAAAGAGTTGGATGCTTGGTTATTAAGTGGGAGTTAAGGTGGAAAGGGATTAGTTAGTGTTTGCACTTTTCCAGATTTGATGCACTAGTTTATGGGGAAGTTTTGAATGAGCATTTATTGTGCACTTTGAGGCCCAAACCACCAGAAGCTAGAACTAGGAGTATATAAAAGGTTTTAGGTATTTTTTTGAGGTTTTTAAGTCGTTTGGTTAGGTGCACAAGTGAAATAACAAAATCTGTCCAGCAGGGGACAATTTTGTTGCAACTTAGAAATAGGAAGTTTTGACCATATCATGGGTAGGCCCTCATTAGGCCCATGGACTTTAAGCTTAGGCCCAAGGAGGCCCAAGCTAGGCCCTTGAGCCACATCAAGTTTGGGAGATGCGTTATGGTCAGAAGAGTTAGTGTAAAGTTTTGGAGGTAAACTTGTAGTTTAAGAGTGTCTAATGCACTCAAGAAACCATAGATGTCATTCTGAAATTTACTCCAGTGAGCACTTTACTTATCACATAGTTTTAGAGCACTTAGGAGTGAGATCTAGGTTGACCATTATGGTTGCAAGATAGTATAAAGCCAGTAGAGTAAAAGGCCCAAGTGAGGGTCAATAGGTTTTGGATAGTTAAGTAAAGGCACATGAGTAAGGAAGCCAAAATTTGGAACTTTGTCTAGTTTAGCGACCAAGTGACTTAATTGGGGATCGAGATCATCCAAGCCTAGTGTTGCATTATGGTGTATGTGATATTATTTGGTATTAAAATATGATATGTGAGTATATGTGGCTATGTGTACAATTATATTATAAGGTGAATATAAATTGCGTGCATATAGGCCTAAGTGCCATTTGTGTTGTAAATAGGTTGAGTTGGTGAGAGTATAATATAATGAGGTTATTATTAATTGTGTAGGATCTCGAGACGAGGGTAAACTTGCCATAAAGGTCGAGTGAAGCTTCCAGTTGCTCCTACCAGCCAGACCAGACCAGCCTTTCTCAAGGCAAGTGATTCAACCTGTCTTGTATTACTGCAAATGTGTAACAATTAGTTCATATTATATATGATTGCGAGTATCCCGAGTTATCTTGATATACTTGAACCAAGTGATTCTTAAATCTATCTTCGTATTATATATAGAAATACCATGAACCCCCAAGTACATATTGCAAGTAGATCAAAAGTTGTATCATGCAAGTATATCAGAGTCATTGGAATGCCTTGATAAAATAAAGAGTTGTTATAATACTTGATTGATCCTCTTGATTAACCTGCTATTGATTCCTAAATTATGACATCTCACCCTGATGCTTGAACCCCTATAGGAAACTTTACCATTGATACCTAAAAGCCATCAAAGTTGTCCATAATTGATTGATACCCCTCTTTCTTACCCTAAAGTTTGACACTCCTGATATACCTTGAGCTAAAGATCATTTCTTCATACCCTAACACCCTTAGTATTCATGAAGCTTATCTTCTTGATGTTCTAGCACTTGTACCTTGTCGAAAAACCATTGCTTTAAGCCTAGTTTGACATTACTCTTTCATATCCAATAGCCTTGCTAAATTTCCTTATCAAAGTTCTTGTATATGGAAACCTTTCAGTTACCCTAATAGAGTAAAGTCTAGTGGATCATGGCCTTGAGATTTTGTGACATATTTCCAGTGTTTCAAGTTGATCTATAATCCCTTGATAAAAATGTTTACCACTTAAGAGATTTTGTTATAAATCGGCATCAGTTTTTGAAATGATTAAAATGTGGATTTTCAGTCCCAAAGGGGGATAAATGTTTTCTTTGAATAGTGGATCTGGACTGAGATGCGAGTCCTTTCCACACTTATATTGTAGGCTTAAAAGTTGACTAGGGATCCCATTAATGTTTTAGAACCCAGCGAGGTTCGGGATTACTTCGCGGCTGATCACCGGCTGTAATCCGTAGCGTCATAAAATGATTTTGATTAAGATATGATTTTGAAAATGTTTTGATATAAGCAAATGATGCCATCACCCAAAGTTTTATCTCTTGTTATTATTGGTTATGTCTTCACATTGTCATTCTTATATATATATATCTCGATTTATGTTTTGTATCGTATCGTCTAGCACTTGTTGAGCATTTGGCTCACTCCTTGCTTTACCCTGATATTACAGCTAGCTGCTATGGTTAAATTCAAGCAGACAGCACGTAAGACCCTGTGACGCTGATGCGTATGTCTGAGCTCAGGTAGAATAAGAGATAGTTTTGTGTGAGGACTCGATATTGAAATCAGTTGTAATAGATGGTAGTGTTGGGCTGTTCCAAACCCTAAACTGTAAGATCTTGGATTCGGTTATGTTTAATTTCTTCTAAATATTGTAATAGTTATATTTATTTTGTTTGTTAAGTTGGGGATGTGATAGGTTTTGGTTTCAGAGCTACGGTTTAGAGTCCCTGGACAACCCAAATAGGTTATAGGATATATGTATAGGTTATAGATATTATGCGAGAGAGTAGGTTAAGTAAATTTATTATTAATACTCCTCTTATTGGTTTGTTAGCAAAGGGCGCATTCCTCGACACCCTCTGGATCGGACGACACTATTGCTTTCTCCGTGTATGCTGAGTTGAGGCGCGAGTTTGACATGCTTCAGGGCAAGTACGACCGACTGATAGACCGACTGAAGAACGTGTACCCGAACAGCCGAAACTATGAAGAGAAGCGCAAGGAGCAGATGACTGTGAGACTCGAGACTTTGGTTCAGTACGTCAACACTAAGCTTGAGGAGATGCCAGCGCACCGGGATCGCACCAGCCAGTATGTCATTCAGATGGTGGCAGATGAGCTCCAGAGCATTGTGAAGATGCTTCGAGAGGAGAAGACTACCAAGCCCCGTTCTGATGGAGTGGAGCCTTAGTTCTTTCCATTATTTACCTTTTCATGCTATTGTACTATCAGACTTCGTAAAATTCCCAGTTGTTTCCTTTAAATAAGTATGTTGTTCCTAGAATCAGACTTTGCCCTAATCCTGATGTATTGTGACCTTTAAACTTCAATAATTATGCACTATCGTTCCATTTGCTCTCAACTATTATTTTACGCTTTTATATGCATCACCATATCTGCTTAATTTGAAACTTGACCTCATATGTAAATAAGAATGCCATGCGATACCCTCGAATTATTTCATCATTCATATCTGTTTTGACATAACCCTTATTTCAGGATCATGCCTCCCAAAAAGAAGAACCCAACAACCACATCTACCACAGACCCAAATATTCTTCGATTACTGGAAACTTTGCAACAACAAACCAATGCTATAGCTCAACAACAACTAACTCTTCAACAACGAATTGAAAACCAAGATAACCGTGAACCACACCAACCACCTGAACCACCAGTACCACCTCGACAAGTTGTCACTTTCAAGGCTTTTCAGAATGTGAATCCACCTGCATTTCATGATACCACTGATCCAGTAATAGCTAACACATGGATTAAGGAAATGAAAAGAGCCTTTGAGTTGGTACAGTTAGGGGACGATCAGAAGACGCCATATGCTACTTACTTCCTGAAGGGCGAAGTCATCTATTGGTGGGAATCAGTAAAAGCTATGGAAGCAACTCAGCAAGTTTCTTGGGAGAGATTCAAGAAAATATTTCTGGAAAAGTATTACCCTAAGTACATGCAGAATCAGATGGAGCTTAAATTTCTTGAGTTGAAGCAAGGGAACATGACTGTACTGGAGTATGAGAAGAAGTTCACTGAGTTGTCAAGGTTTGTGACAAAGTATACCAGCACTGAGGAGGAAAAAGTGAAGATATTTCAGCAAGGATTGGAGCCTTGGATCAGAGATAGAGTGGCTATGTTTGAGCTTGAAACCTATGCGGGAGTAGTAACAGAAAGCTGTTCTGATTGAGAATAATGGGATGCAGTCAAGGAAGGAAAGGGATAACAAAAAAAGAAAGGTTCCATATTATGGAGAGAAGTCTGAAGCCGCAAATTCACAAGATCGGAATGTTAAGAGGATTGGATTTCATAAGGGTGGAAATTTTCACAAGAAGGGAAATTTGGGCAAAAGACAAGAATCGAAGGGGAACAACCAGACAAGCCAAGGGCAAGTTGGAGAAAACAGGTTCCAGAGACCGGAATGCAAGCACTGTAGAAGAAGACACCCCGGAGTGTGTAATAAGCTGAGCATGACCTGCTATAGGTGCAACCAGAAGGGACATTTGGAAAATGAGTGCAAGATGCCGAAGCCAGGAGTTACATGTTACAAGTGTGGAAAGACTGGACACATAGCTAGGGAGTGCAAGGCAACCAGACCAGTCAAAGCTCTAATGAATGTGGCAAGTACCAGTGCAAGCGTGCCAGCCAAGGTATTGGCATTACCTCCACCACCTACAACAACCCGCAAGCAACAGCAAGGACATTCGATCTGAAAATGAAGGACGCTGTTCAGAACTCTGAGGGTGATAGCAGGTACACTTTTACTCAATAATGTCAAATCTAAAAGTATTGATTGATTCGGGAGCGACAAGATCTTTCATATCAGAAACTTTGTTGATAAACTACAATGTGATAAAATGATTATGAGCGAGGTAGTAAATGTGGTAATTGCGAACCAAGAGAAGATTCCTGTGAATCAATTCTGTACGAAGTGTGAGATTGATATTTCGGGGTATAAGTTTTCAGCCGACTTGATACTCTTCAAGTTGGGAGACTTTGATATAATTTTAGGTATGAATTGGTTAGAGAAGAATAACGCCCAGATTAATTGTAAGACCAAGAAAGTGTATTTAAAGACGAAGAGTGGAGAGAAGGTAGTATTTAAGGGACAGAGGCAAGAGCAACTATTTCTTACAATCGTTCAGGCTAAGAAGCTACTTAGAAAAGGTTGTGAGTCGTTCCTAGCTTATGTAGTGGATTCAGAAAAGGGCAACCCCAATATAGAAGATATCCCCGTAGTTAACGAGTTCCCAGATGTGTTTCCAGATGAACTACCGGGCTTACCGCCAGATCGATAAATCGAGTTCGAGATCAACCTTGCTCCGGGCACAGAACCAGTTTCAAAGGCTCCATATATGATGGTACCAGCAGAAATGAAAGAGTTGGCGAGCCAGCTACAAGAATTGTTGGATAAGGGAGTGATACGGCCAAGTACGTGGCCATGGGGAGCACCTGTTCTGTTTGTAAAGAAGAAAGATGGAATTATGCGGCTATGTATAGATTATCGGGAGTTGAATAAGGTAACGATCAAGAACCGCTACCCGCTACCAAGAATAGATGACCTATTTGATCAGCTGAAGGGAGCAAAATGCTTTTCAAAGATTGACTTGAGATCAGGATACTATCAATTATAGATCAAGGAAGAAGATATTCCCAAGACAACATTCAGGACCAGATACAGACATTATGAATTCTCAGTAATGCCGCTTGGATTGACTAATGCCCCGGCCGCATTTATGGATCTGATGAATCGGATATTTAAAAAGTATTTGGACAAGTTCGTAGTAGTATTCATTGATGACATCCTTATTTATTCTAAGACGGAAGAAGAACATAAGCAGCACCTCCGGATAGCATTGGAGATACTTCGGCAAGAGAAGTTGTATGCCAAGTTTTCCAAATGTGAGTTTTGGTTAAAGGAAGTTCAATTCCTGGGACACGTCATTGGAAATGAAGGAGTTAAAGTAGATCCGGCAAAGATTGAGGCGATTATGAGTTGGGAGAGGCCAAAGACACCTACGGAAGTGCGAAGTTTTCTAGGATTGGCAGGTACTATAGAAGGTTTGTCAAGGATTTTTCAAAAATCACCACGCCATTGACCAAGTTAACCGGGAAGAATCAGAAGTTCGAATGGAGTGCAGAATGTGAGGATAGCTTTCAAGAGTTGAAACAGAGATTGGTAACAGCTCCGGTGTTAGTACTGCCAGATGACCAAGGAAATTTTGTGATATTCAGCGACGCTTCACATAAAGGATTGGGCTGTGTGTTAATGCAACACAGTAAGGTGATCACGTATGCGTCAAGACAGTTGAAACCGCATGAGTTGAAGTACCCGACGCATGACTTGGAGCTAGCCGCCATATTGTTCGCACTTAAGATTTGGAGACATTACCTCTACGGAGAGAAGTGTGAAATCTACACAGATCACAAGAGTTTAAAGTACATTTTCACTCAGAAGGAACTCAATATGAGGTAAAGGAGATGGTTGGAATTGATCAAGGACTACGATTGCTCAATAAATTACCATCCTGAAAGGCGAATGTTGTAGCCGATGCTTTAAGTAGGAAGGAGAGACTGAATGTGATGGCAACACCAAAAGAATTGTCTGAAGAGATTAAGAAATTTGGATTAGAACTTTGTGATTGTGGAAAAGTTGAAGAAGTCTGTCGTGCAATGACTTTTTAGCCAACACTAGTGGAAAAGATAAGGAAGTGTCAGGAAGAAGTAATGGAGAAAGAGAAGAATCAGCTAACTGGAGAAGAGATTGGCAGTCAAAGGGATGAGCAAGGTATACTAAGGTTTTCCTCAAGAATTTGGATTCCTCACGTACCTGAATTGAAGAACGAGATCCTGCAAGAAGCCCACAATTCAAGATTTTCAATCCACCCGGGAAGCACTAAGATGTATCGGGACTTAAAGCAGAATTTTTGGTGGCCAAATATGAAGCGAGACGTGGCGGAATGGGTTGCAAAGTGTTATACTTGTCAGAAAGTGAAGGCAGAACATCAACGACCAAGCGGATTAATTCAGCCTCTAAAGATTCCAGAATGGAAATGGGAAAATATTGCTATGGACTTTATAGTGGGACTACCGCGAACAAAATTTGGACATGACGCTATATGGGTTGCAGTTGATCACCTTACGAAGTCGGCGCATTTCCTTCCAATTAATGAGAAGTCGTCATTGGACAAATTGGTTCATCTGTATGTGCGTGAAATCATACTAAGGCATGGAGTACCCGTATCGATAGTTTCAGACAGAGATCCCCGATTTAACTCGAGATTCTGGAAGCAACTTCAAGAAAGTCTTGGCACGAAGTTGAACATGAGTACGGCGTACCACCCGCAGACCGATGGTCAGAGCGAAAGGACAATTCAAACAATCGAAGACATATTGCGCAGTTGTGCAATCGATTTTGCAGGAAGTTGGGACGACCACTTGCCATTGATTGAATTCTCTTACAATAATAGCTATCACTCCAGTATTGGCATGCCACCATACGAAGCTTTGTACGGACGAAAATGTAGATCACCGACAAGTTGGGATAAAGTAGGAGAATGAAGGATTCTCGGCTCAGAATTGGTACAACACTTGCATGAAACAGTCAAGTTAATTCAGAAAAGGTTGTTTGCTGCTCAAGATAGACAGAGGAAGTATACGGATCCAGCGCGTAAGGATGTTCGATTCTAAGTAGGCGAAGCCATTTTGTTGAAGGTGTCACCAAGAAAAGGGTTGTCTAGATTTGGCTAGAAAGGGAAGTTAGCACCTAGATATATAGGTCCTTTTGAGATTTTGAGTCAAGTGGGGAAGGTGGCCTACGAGCTAGCCTTACCACCTCAGTATCAGCATGTACATAATGTGTTCCATGTGTCGTTGCTTAAAAAGTACAATCCTGACGCCAGCCATGTGATAGAATATGAACCTGTAAAAATTCAGGCAGACCTGTCATTTATGGAGCAACCTGTCAAATTACTCGACTGACAAGTAAAGAGTCTTAGGAATAAGTCGGTAAAGTTAGTGAAAGTACTTTAGAGGAACCCCAAGGTCGAAGAATCAACTTGGGAGTTAGAGTTTGATATGCGTTCCCAGTATCCTCATCTGTTCTCTTAGATTCTGGGGACAGAATCCCTTAAGGGGGAGAGGGTGTTACGAGCAACATTTTATGTAATATTATCTATGGATTTTGTGTGATATTAAAGCCGTAAGTGAATATACTTAATGGTTGTACCTTGTGTGAATGAAAAATTTATGCATTTTAAATTTGCTTTATGTAGTATATGATTTTTCAAAGCAAGAGTTTATTTATTTCCTTTATTTTTGATTTATAAGGAATATTCTAAACCTTGGAGAAAATTTCTTTTAAAAGTTATTTTTTTCACAAATTTCAAAAGTGATTTTATAAAATTTCTAAAAATCCAAGTTATTTTATGGTATAAATTTTATAATTTTTGAACTTGTATTTTATTTTATAAAAATAAATCTTTACAAATTTTCTTTGTTATAATTATCAAATTACATAAGAGACCTTGCATGCAAATCACCCTTCTATTCTCTCAAAGGGCAAATAAGACTTTTCCAACCCCACTAACTCATTTGATTATTACCAAATTACTACATTAGCCTTGCATGCAAAATGGCCTAACTTTAGCTAAAGGACATTTTTGTAAGTTCTCACTTCCACTCATTATTTGTCAACCAAAAAGCATAAAACAAAAAAATCAAAGTGGGAGAAGTCATTCCACTCATTCCACACTCCAACACACCACAAATTTTCTCTCCTCCCCCTCCCACCATTGCTCTCGGCCGAAGGCCTATTTCCCCACCCCCTTCCATTTTTCAATTCATTCTTCATCTTCCCAAATGTAAATCTTCTACCTACATTCATCTTATATAATTTCCAAGAGTTTTGTGACTTGGAAGTTGAAGTTCCATGGATGCATGTGTAGTTCTTATGTGATCTCCAAAGAGAAACTCTTGATTCTTGTGAATTCAAGAGCTCTCTATGAGATATATTATATATGTATGCTAACTAAGTATTTTTTGGAGATATCATGCTTTAAAATCCTTTGCATGCTACTGAAATTTCATTATATATTTATGTTTAGCCATGCATGCTAGTTTTAAGACATTAAAATGATGATCAACCATGTTTTGCATGCTACTCTTTTCGAAATCATGTTGTTATATTTAAAAATCTATAAATTCGAAATATGTGTGCTTAAAATAGACTGTTTCCATGATAAATTTCTTATTAATAGTTAAAAGAAGTTATATTTCATGATTATTAAGGATGAGTAATAGGTACAAGTCGATTTTGCAAGCATTTAAAACTTTATGCCTAGCCGAAATCTTGTTATGTGTTTTCCATGAGTTGCATGTCATATTTTTAGTTGCATGTTGTTAATTTTTGGGCATGGATGATCTCCCTTTCTGTTAAGGCACTATTTTAGGACATTAAGACACTAGGTTTTCTTTGGAAAGAGTTGGATGCTTGGTTATTAAGTGGGAGTTAAGGTGGAAAGAGATTAGTTAGTGTTTGTATTTTTCCAGATTTGATGCACTAGTTTATGGGGAAGTTTTGAATGAGAATTTGTTGTGCACTTTGAGGCCCAAACCACCAGAAGCTAGCACTAGGAGTATATAAAAGGTTTTAGGTATTTTTTTGAGGTTTTTAAGTCGTTTGGTTAGGTGCACAAGTGAAATCACAAAATCTGTCCAGCAGGGGACAGTTTTTTTGTAACTTAGAAATAGGAAGTTTTGACCATGTCATGGGTAGGCCCTCATTAGGCTCTGTTGGGACTTAGTTGGAGGGAGTGTCAGAGGAGTTTTTCCAGCCATAGTTCATAAGATATGAGTTAGAACCATGTGTCACAAGTTAGTTCAAGTCAAGGCGTTTTCTGCCCAGAAAAACAGGGGAACCATGGACTTTAAACTTAGGCCCAAGGAGGCCCAAGCTAGGCCCTTGAGCCACATCAAGTTTGGGAGATGCCTTATGGTCAGAAGAGTTTAGTGTAAAAGTTATGGAGGTAAAATTGTAGTTTAAGAGTGTCTAATGCACTCAAGAAACCATAGATTTCATTCTGAAATTTACTCCAGTGAGCACTTTCACTTATCACATAGTTTTAGAGCACTTAGGAGTGAGATCTAGGTTGACCATTATGGTTGAAAGATAGTATAAATCCAGTAGAGTAAAAGGCCCAAGTGAGGGTCAATAGGTTTTGGATATTTAAGTAAAGGCACAGTGAGTAAGGAAGCCAAAATTTGGGAACTTTGTCTAGTTTAGCGACCAAGTGACTTAAGTTGGGGATCGAGATCATCCAAGCCTAAGTGTTGCATTATGATGTATGTGATATAATTTGGTATTAAAATATGATATGTGAGTATATGTGGCTATGTGTACAATTATATTTATAAGGTGAATATAAATTGCGTGCATATAGGCCTAAGTGCCATTTATGTTGTAAATAGGTTGAGTTGGTGAGAGTATAATATAATGAGGTTATTATTAATTGTGTAGGATCTCGAGACGAGGGTAAACTTGCCATAAAGGTCGAGTGAAGCTTCCAGTTGCTCCTACCAGCCATACCAGACCAGCCTTTCTCAAGGCAAGTGATTTAACCTGTCTTCGTATTCACTGCAAATGTGTAACAATTAGTTCATATATATGATGCGAGTATCCTGAGTTATCTTGATATACTTGAACCAAGTGATTCTTAAATCTATCTTCGTATTATATAGAAATACCATGAACCCCCAAGTACATATTGCAAGTAGATCAAAAGTTGTATCATGCTAGTATATCAGAGTCATTGGAATGCCTTGATAAAATAAAGAGTTGTTATAATACTTGATTGATCCTCTTGATTAACCTGCAATTGATTCCTAAATTATTGACATCTCACCCTGATGCTTGAACCCCTATAGAAACTTTACCTTGATACCTAAAAGCCAGATATTCATCAAAGTTGTCCATAATTGATTGATACCCCTCTTTCTTACCCTAAAGTTTGACAATCCTGATATACCTTGAGCTAAAGATCATTTCTTCATACCCTAACACCCTTAGTATTCATGGAGCTTAACTTCTTGATGTTCTAGCACTTGTACCTTGTCGAAAAACCATTACTTTAAGCCTAGTTTGGCATTACTCTTTCATATCCAATAGCCTTGCTAAATTTGCTTGTCAAAGTTCTTGTATATGGAAACCTTTCAGTTACCCTAATAGAGTAAAGTCTAGTGGATCATGGCCTTGAGATTTTGTGACATATTTCCAGTGTTTCATGTTGATCTATAATCCCTTGATAAAAATGTTTACTACTTAAGAGATTTTGTTATAAATCTGCATCAGTTTTTGAAATGATTAAAATGTGGATTTTCAGTCCCAAAGGGGGATAAATGTTTTTTTTGAATAGTGGATCTGGACTGAGACGCGAGTCATTTCCACACTTATATTGTAGGCTTAAAAGTTGCCTAGGGATCCCATTAATGTTTTAGAACCCAGCGAGGTTCGGGATTACTTCGCGGCTGATCACCGGCTGTAATCCCTAGCGTCATAAAATGATTTTGATAATATGATTTTGAAAATGTTTTGATATAAGCAAATGATGCCATCACCCAAAGTTTTATCTCTTGTTATTATTAGTTATGTCTTCACATTGTCATTCTTATATATATATCTCGATTTATGTTTTGTATTGTATTGTCTAGCACTTGTTGAGCATTTGGCTCACTCCTTGCTTTACCCTGATATTACAGCTAACAATTATGGTTAGATTCAAGCAGACAGCACGTAAGACCTGTGACGCTGATGCGTATGTCCGAGCTCAGGTTGAATAAGAGATAGTTTTGTGTGAGGACTCGATATTGAAATCAGTTGTAATAGATGGTAGTGTTGGGCTGTTCCAAACCCTAAACTGTAAGATCTTGGATTCAGTTATGTTTACTTTCTTCTAAATATTGTAATAGTTATATTTATTTTGTTTGTTAAGTTGGGGGTGTGACATCGTAGATGCCTAGAAGACCGATCAGACCTTAGCAGAACCGTGTTTCAGCCCGTACTGGACCCGACTCCTCAGAGGTAGTTATCATCAGACCACGTGCGGTCTGATGAGTTGCTGAATAAGTTAGTTTGTGTCAGACTTTTGAATAAATGGTTTGTAATAATGTGTAGCTTGGATCATACTTGAACTTGGATCGGATCTTGGTTTGGGGTCGTAGTAGTTTAATATTAATACTAATCTTGGTTATTTATATTTTTGGTAATTATGTTTAGTGACGTCAACTCCTGACCCCGGGGTTGAGGCCGTCACATAAATGGCCTTCTTCATCCTCAATATAGTATAATATTGCTTACTAAGCTCTTTTGTAGCAAGTATTTTGAGAAATAACTAATTTTTCATGTCTTTAGTTATTCTGTATCATAGTCCAGCGCCTCATTGACCAGCCTATTGCTTGAATCTCTCAGTTATGATGCGTTAGGTCGAGGCATCCAATTTATGTCTCTCAAGCTTTTTCTCAACTTCTGCATAAGTGTTTCAATTCCGACCAATGTGTATGCTTTTACTTGTTCTTCGGTCAGTTGAAGGTCTTTATTTCTGAATCTCTTCCTTTGTAGGGATGTTATATCTTCTGATTGTGCAGTGTATGTGTTTTTCCAAAGTTGTGATGCGTCGGAAACTTGACAGTATATCAGTACGGTGATAAATAAATTTTGTAATTCATAGCCAGTGGCCCATATGGCAGCTTCATTCAAGCAGTCAATCCATTCTTCATCATCATCTAACAACCCCAAAGCATAACATGCGGCTTTGATAATTTTATACGGAACCTGTTTATTTTTCTTACACATTCAGAAGAAGTACTACATTTGACAATGTTGAGAAGCATTCGCATGTAAAATCGCTCCCTGGATGAGGATGGGCAAAGTAAATTCTATAATCGATAACCCCTATTTTCTCCTTGTTCATATTTTGTCTCGAGTATTCTAAACCCACCCTGTTGGAAAATCTGAGTAAGTTAGTTCACGCGCATCCTCATGATTCTTGTTTGTCTCTAGCTATTTTTATGAACTTTGTTTTTTCACATAGAGAGCACATTCTCGACACACTTGTCTTCTTCAAATATTAATGTATGCTCTCCGGGTAGGTGAAATGGTAATATCTTAACTAACGGATGTCCGTGATTTATACTCCCTCTGTCCATTTGATTTATTATCAAATGGCTTTTACACAAAGACCAAGGCATTAATTATAAAATGTATAGTCATACAGAGGTGGCCATATTAAAATAATAAAGTATTGTATAAGTAATACACTGCTAGTACAGTAATTAGGTGGGTGGGGTTGTAAGTAGTAAAATATTAATATCTCAACTTTTTGTAATAGCTAAAATTTGTTGTTTAGGGAAATGTAAAGAAATGGAAGGGACGACCCAAAAAAGAAAGTGTAAGGAATTAGTAAGGACGGAGGGAGTATCAAACTGGAAAATTCTCCACCACGCTTCTATGTGTACCTACAATCAAGTTAAGCTATGATATCATCTATCCAGTTTACCGAGTCAATCGATTTAAGTGTTAAGTTTGCTCTATCAGACCCTTTATTGACACACCTGAACAAATATTTTATCGATCTTGAGTAATTGCAAACCTCAATATTGATGTGCACATCGAATTTGATAATTAAATTACGATAGTAATGAATCATAAAATAATGTTTATTATGAGATCCTTCTTTTTTATATGAATGTCATTGTTCCTTCTTATATATTGGGGATCCTTCGTAATTGATTGTTGTTTGACCACTGATTATTTTTGGGAAATGTCTTGCACGCTTGTCCTTTACCATGCATAGAGGGTTTTTATTGAGTTAGCCACATGATCTATGGATCATATATTTTTTCATAACATAATACTCATCAGGATCAACATCGGGGTCAGGAATTTCAGCACTTACAATTTCATCAATCTGTGAGGCGGTAGGATTTTTCATTGTCAGGTCCAAGAAAAGTAGGATGTGTGCATGAGGCAATCCTCTTTTTTGAAGTTCAATTGTTTATAAAACTGTAAGAGGAAGATAGGTACATTCATAATTAAAACTTAACTTGTCATGTGGCACATAATAATTGGGTTAATCAAATTTATTTATGTTAAAAGACCTACTTTATTAGAATAGGCCAATCAAATGATTATTAAAAAAAATTTCATACTAATTTTTAAGGGATTAAAAACCTATCGTAATTTTTTATAAGGAGACATTTACAATCATATAATATTATTTTAATCTGGACTCATCAAAAGGTCTGTATCTTTATATTTCTTGCATGTTTAATATGATATATGTTGATATCATTTTTTAAACTAAAGCTCCTGATTTCACTTTAATAGAATCGTACTTCTGAATAGAATACTCCAAATCTCCATTAGAGCACTATTTTGTGACTAATGAAGACTTATATATGTTCTAAACTTTAGCCTATTATTTTTCTAGACAGACAGTGACAGCACTACAAAAGCAATCCTTCATCATTTTAAGTAATAAACCTAATGACATTGTACAATTTTGAAACACAGAAGGCAACAACAATGCATATAGATATACACGTTGTGTTGAAATAAAGAAGCAAGTTTGTGATTTGGACCAACTAAACATAAGAGAATCTAAAAAATATACTAAATCGACATAACAGATAAATATAAATTAGCATCCTCCAAAATCGCTTCTAATTCAAATTATGCCAAGTCCAGCCAGTATGTTTTAAAACTAAAACATTACACTAATATGAAACTAAATGGGTATAATTGTAATTTCATAGATGCATACCTTTACTCATATCATTCATACCAATGCCTAAACATTGAATTATATAGAAGAACAAAATCAAATTATTTTCAGCTAAATTTTTTCTTGATTTGCTTCATAATTTATTTCTAGTTCTCTGTATTCTTTATTTTTCAGCAGAATTTGTGCACATAATTTTTTAATTTCTCTACAACACATATAGTAGATTTTGGAACACCGGTTTACAAATTTTCTCACTGGACTGTCAGGCATAGAAAGGGTTCTCAGTAGTTCTAATGATGTATAATTATTTTGTGCAAAATTATTTTCATAATATCATAACATGTTCAACTCTAGATTGTAGGGGTGGGCAAAACCGAACCGAAACCGAAAAACCAAACCAAACCGATAAAATTCGGTTCGATTCAGTTTGTTTTTTTTTTAAATTTTGGTTATTTCAGTTTTTACCGAATTAAAACCAGTTCGGCTCGGTTGTCCAAAATATTGGTTTGGTTTTAACCGAATTAACCGAATATATATATATGTGTGTGTGTATTTTAAATTATATTTTTTATATAATATAATATAGTAAATAACTGAATATTAAACAGAATAGAAATAGTCGACCAATAAAAGTACAGAACAAATGACCTAATTCTGATTTCTAAATCTCAAAGACTCGAAGACAGACCCGTTGTCCTTGTCGCGCCGCAGATGCATATTCAATTTTAACATCTATTTGATTCTTCTAAGTATCAAAGATTCTTAATCTACTATTCTTCCAATGCAACATGAATTTATTTGCACAAATCAACTGACGCTTTCAAGATATAGAGAATGGTACAACTTTGTTATAATTTAGGTGGGAAGAAGAAGCTTTGTTCAGAGTCCATGATGAGCTACTGAGCACCTCGAAACCTGTGCTGGTATTTGTAAACTTATTAGTTAATTAATTGCCATTAGAAGGAGTTTAATTTTCATTTAGTGTTAGACCTTTAATTAACTATAGGGGGGTCAATACAATTATAACAATCAATTCGAAATAAGTGCCCAACAATGATGAATAATTTTAATATTAATGAATAAAAACTGATTATAAAACTCTCTCAAAGGATGAACACATATCCTTGAGAGCTGCTAGGTTACACAGAATGATAAAACAATAATCGACACTTATAGTGTTAACCTAATATGTACTTATATACTGCACAGTTACATAATAAATCAGTTGATATGATATACATAAATAAGGAATCCTAATACATATCCAACTATTGGTTGCTAAAATAAGTAAAGTCCTACACCCACATATCTCTTCAAATCAAAGCCTTATAAAGAGAATCAATTACTTCCTCGAAATCAGTCTTGACAAATGTTGATGGATAAATGCTGATATTAAACTCTGATCTATCAAATACTAACGACTTTATAAACTGTGATCTCTTACAGTCAGTAAATTCTGATGGCAAACTCTAATAGTTCTAAATACTGATATCATCAATTATATCTAATATTTAGGATTATAGACTCTAATATGTTATGAAAATTTCATTTGGCTTTTTAAAAATTTCATACTATGCAAATTATATTAGATTTATCATGAAAATATGAAATGATACAGATTTTTTTTAAATTTAGTTTTTTGGAACGGAACCGAATAAACTGGAATAATTTGATTCGATTTTTTCTGGGTCCGAATTGTAATTTTGGTCCGATTCGGTTAAGAAAAAAAATCACAATTTGGGTTTTCGGTTATTTTGGTTTGGTTCGGTTTTCGACCGAATCGACCGAATGCTCAGCCCTACTAGATTGCATATAGTTGTGCTAAAACCTGAGATAAAGCAGTAAATTAAAGAACTTTCATTTTGCATATTTTTTTAAATATTAAATGTCCTTGTATTGGTTCTATTTTGATTATATAACTCTCTCAACGATTAAGACATGAAAAACTTGAAATAACAAGTTCAAAAATTGACCAGTTCAATAATTCTACAGAGAAAATTAGAGATTAATAAACCTAGTAATTAATAATTTTTTTGCATAAAATACTTGATTTATTATTCTAGCATGCATCGATGTTTGGCCTTGTAATAAGAACTTTTATGAAATTATTGTTAAAAAGAACATAAGTTAAATAAATGATAAGAATATTTACTATTAAGTGCACAAATTATTGTAGTCGAAGAACTATATTGATAACTTATATTAGTTATCATTTTTTATGCATAAGTGGAACAAATATGCAAAGGTTGGAAACTTACTTGCAATTATTCTTTCAAAAGGTTCTTTCTTTTTCAGATCGTGCATTAGTTGGAATAGCTTGATTTCGAAAAATCTGCATATGACATCCACCCGATTGTTATCATCTTTTTTTCCAATCAGTTGGAGCATATCAATTATTTTTGGCCACTTCGGGTTGCAAGTAAAACATTGTGGGATTTTTGAATTCTTTCTTCATACCATATGAGAGGTCAATAGTTTTACCTTTAGATTTTAGTGATTTGTCAAACTAAAAGTGATAATTAAATTAGACACTTAGAATCTCCCCTTAGGGTTTTATGTGTGGCACTTTCCGAAATCAAGTCGAACTGAAAAATTCTGATCAAATCGTTTAAAGAATATTTTCCGACATCTTATATAGACATGACTTAAGAAATATATCAACCTAAGGATATATTCTATACTATGTTGTTTGTGTTAAATAAACAAAGGCAACGACTTTAGGCACAAAACCCAGAAATTTTCAAACACCGCTTTTGCGAACCATAAAATGTTAAATTATCTAAAAGTGTGTCATACCTACATGTTTTACTCTTAAATATATCAAATATTTATATTCAGTTTTTAGTGCCAATGTGTTAGGAATATGTGTATTAGTTTGATGATAAATTAAACAAAACACCTAAGTAGGAATCCAGTGTCTGTAGCCTCAACGGATAAGACTATTCTGGCTATCCGTTGATGGAGTAGCTTTACTTAGAAATAAGTTTAGTATTGTAGCACATTCCAGTTTCTGTATTCAAGTTACAATTCTTAGATGTTGTGGGAAATTATAAGTCATGTTGACTACTAGTGGATATGCAAATAGGAGGGCTAATTGTAAATATTTCATGCCTTGTAATTTCGTATAAGTGAAGTAGTATCAACTGATAAGTTAAAGACCTTCAACGGATAAGAAACAAAGCTTCAACGGATGTCTCTAAAGCTTCAACGGATAACATCCTTCAACGGATGAGTGCATCAACGGATAAAGCTTCAACTGCTAATGCATTAATGGATAAAGCCATCAATGGATGAAAGCTTCAACGGATGCTAAGTTCAATAGCAGTTGACAGTGACAATTCATAAGCTGACAGAGGCACATGGGTTGACAGAGATAACTGGAATGTGGCAGTCTCTTGGAGGAATCAAGAAAATGCAGCATTTCCATTCTGGTGCAAACAAGGAAGTATTCAAAGATTCACAGATTATCCTAGATTGCATTGGATAGAGAAATGAAAAAGAAACATGTGAAGAATCTTTTCAATTGTATTTTATATTTTTGTCTTCACTTGTAAACTTGGTGATATATAAACCAAGTTGCAGCTAGTAATTAGAGTGTGAATTTTCCAGATCTGTTTAGAAAAACATTGAGAGAAAATCATCTAGTTTGTACTAGGAAACATTCAACCCCCCTTATTTCAGAAAATCTGTGATTCAAAGAATTAAATCACAGCTGCTTCCTAGTACAAACTAGATGATTTTCTCTTTTGATATTTCTAAACAGCTTAGGAAAATTCATATCTAATTACTAGCTGCTACTTGGTTTATATATCACCAAGTTTACAAGTGAAGACAAACTGTAAAATACAATTGAAAAGATTCTTCACATGTTTCTTCTTCATTTCTCTATCCAATGCAATCTAGGATAATCTGTAAATCTTTGAATACTTCCTTGTTTGCATCAGAATGGAAATGCTGCATTTTCTTGATTCCTCCTAGAGGCTTCCACATTTCAGTATGTCTCTGTCAACCCATGTGCCTCTGTCAGCTTGTGAATTGTCACTATCAACTGCTAATGAACTAAGCATCCGTTGAAGCTTTCATCCGTTGATGCCTTATCCGTTGAGGCTTTATCCGTTGAAGCTTTATCCGTTGATGCATTATCAGTTGAAGTCTTTATCCGTTGAAGCACTTATCCGTTGATGGATATTATCCGTTGAAGCATTAGAGACATCCGTTGAAGCTTTGTTTCTTATCCGTTGAAGGTCTTCAATATCCGTTGACACTTCTTCACTTATACAAAATTACAAGGCATGAAATATTTACAATTAGCCCTCCTATTTGTACATCCATTAGTAGCCAACATGACTGATTATTTCCTAACAACATCTAAGAATTACAGCTTGAAACCAGAGAGTGAAATGTGCTACAATACTAAACTTATTGCTAAGTAAAGCTACTCCTTCAACGGATAGCCAAGATGGTCTTATCCGTTGAGGCTACAAACACTAGATTTCTACTTAAGTGTTTTGCTTAACTTATCATCAAACTAATACACATATTCCTAACAATCTCCCCCTATTTATGTCTACTAGAACTGTAGGCATAAATTTGGGTTTAGCTTGATGATAACAAAACACTTAACAAATATATAAATTGTAATAAAGCAGAAATTCAAAAGTGCTACAAAAATGTATATGCTGAGATGGAATTGAAGAATTACATTGTTTCCAAGGGTGCTCCTTTAGCCTGAGCAAATTACTTTCTTTTCCTTTGATCCCTGGTTTTCTTTCCTAGCCTCCTGTCATTCTCCTCTATTTGAAGTTGAAGTTGTCTGTAGAATTCAGCTTCATCTTCTTCATTGATATCTAACTTAGATTGCATATCCTTGAGAGTTTCATTACTGGCAATCTTTAGCTGATCTTCAATTCTGAAAAATCTTCTGACTCCTTTGTTGTCTCTGAACTCCATCAACCAATGAGGTGATTTGTGAATTGTAATTCCTCTTTCTTGAATGAGTAAAGTTCTAGGCAAAGCATTGGGCTCCCTCCAAGTTTTCCTTATGTTCGCAATCTTGTTGACAATCTCAGTCTTGGCAGTCCTGGTAAAGCCAGAATCCCTTTGTATGGCTGAGTAGACTCTGATCAAGGTAGAGTAGCCTTCATTCAGAATTCTGTGAAGAGGCCATGTTCTTTCCCCAGCTCCTTTGTATTTGAACACTAGTCTTTCTGGTAGCTGTCTGTAGGCAGCTATTCCCCTTACATCCTCCAGCTCATCCAGATAGAGTTCAATGTCTGAAAATTCTTTTATGTCACAGATGTGAACATAATCATCTTTAGAGGTTTGAGGTTTAGGCTTAGGCTTCTGTGTGAATTTGATTGAGGCTTTAGAGGGTGTTGATTTGATTCTTCTTTTCTGCTTCTTTGATGGTGGAGAAGAGGTTAGGAAGGTGGGCAATTTGATGGTGTCCCAATCAATTGGTTCCACCTTGGGAATGATTGTTTCACCATGAATGTTCATGAAGGGGTCAGGTACAATGGGTTCAGGAATAGAGGGTAGTGGTTTGGATATTGATTGGGTTTCTTCAGTCTTATCTACCTTCTTTCTCTTTGCATTGACCTTCTTCCTTTTCCCTTTCTGCCATTCTTCCTTACTTTTTTCCTCCATCTCAGTACCAACCATGTCCCCCATAGCTTCATCTTCACCTTTGTCTTCAATTTCTTTCTGTTCTTCAGCCTGACTTGACTTTAGCTGTTTTTCAAGCTTTGCTTGTGCTCTTTTGTCAGCCTTTAGCTGTTTGGCTTCTTCCTTCAACCTTTTGGTTTCTTCCCTCTTGGCTATTGAGAATTTGGGATGTCCTTGCATCACACATATGCTCTTTCCCTCTCTGAAGATAATAGCCATGTTTCTCCTTACAGCCTCATCCATGGTCTCTTTGAGATATGCAATACTTCTACCTAAAAGCTTGTCCTCATCAGCTTTTGGAAGAGGAAAATCCACCTCTTTTAGAGGATTCTTTGTAGAGTCCTTATTGGATCTGTTGTTGGGCTTGAGAACCATAGGTTGCAGATCTTTGGAAGAAGTTTCTCCATCCTTATGCCTCCCTACTGGCTTGAGTTCCATAATAATTGATTCCACTTTTGTGCTATGCTTCACAGATTGTGATTGAGAAGTTGTAGAACCAAATATTAGTTGCATCTTTTCATCAATCTTCTTCCTTTGCTCTTTGACTTGCAATTCAGCTGTTGCTATCTGGATTAGATCAATTCCATCTAGCTTTCCTTTGACTTGAATAGTTGGAGAAGTTGTGATGATAGGAACTAGCACTTGAGAAATCTGAACTATTGTAGATGGCTCTCCTTCCCCTTCCCTTTTATTCTCCCCCTTTTGTTATCATCAAGGGTAGGGGTCAAGCCTTGTGCTTGTGCCAGCTGCATGAGTAGATTTGTTTGAGTTTGTTGATTCTGAAGAATGGTGACCATAGAGTCTTCAATGATTTGACCCTATCTTCCAATCTGGCCAGCCTCTTGTCAGCATCAGATGCTTTCCTCAGTCTCCCCAACAAATCTTGCATAGTACCATAGGGTATAACTGAATCCAATTTCTCAGCATTATAGGATTTCAGATCAGCAATGTCCAGCTTGAGCTCATCCACACTTAGATTTTGCTGGTAATGCTGCAACTGCAAGAGATGCAGAGATTCCAGATGAGCTTGAAGAATTGCCTTGGTACCAGAATCCTGAGTCTCCTGAAGGGCCTTCTGAATTGTCATGACTTGTCTGACCAAAGTGACACCAAACTCTCCTGGTGTTGATGGTTTTGCCCATGCCCATGCAGGAAGATCAGGAACAGAACTTGGGCCTGCTACTCCCCCTAAGGTCATGCTCTCATTCAAAGAATTAGAGTCTTCATCATTAGAATTTACTCCAAATTCTTCAGATGGCTCACCAGCTTGAGAAGGCAGCCTGTTGACAGCAGCTTTGTCTCTGAGAAGAGATTCTGAAGTGTGTACAATGTGTAGTGTCTGTTCTGCCTTCACATTGCCCTGTGCAGCCAATAATTGATAGGCTGAAACAGGGTGAGTAAAAGTGTCAGCATCCAAGGAAATGTTATCAATGACAGCTTTGTAATGTTGCTGAAATTGTCTTCCCTTTTCTGCATCATCCACTTTCATTAACTCACTAGCAATGGTTGGATCCACCCTTATAACTTCTGTACCTGCCTTTCTCTCAATTTCTCTCTGTTCTTGCATCAGGGGCTCTCCCTGGCTCACACACACCCTCACACCCTCACCCTCACCTTCTAAGGTGGCACTCCTCTCACTCACTTTTGCCATGCTGGAAGAAATAGCATGCATATGGTGACTCTCAACCTCTCCTTTTGCCTGGGAGCAACCCAGCCTCTCACTCAAAAGATCACTCCCTTCCCTCAAACCTAAAAGTGATTGTACAGTTGCCATGTCCTCTACAGTTGGAATTGTGTCTGTTAAGTGTGTAGAGACCATCAACGGATAGGGAATATCCGTTGAAGTGGAAACTGATGGTATCAACGGATAACTGCTGTTAAGCTTATCCGTTGAAGAACAACCACTTGTCAACGGATGAGAGATATCCGTTGAAGAAGGAAAAGATGTAGATATAGAAAGTGACATAATTGTTGAATCTGTGTGGATTGATTTTAAGTGAGGGGACACAGATTCTGCAACTACATCTGAAAGAATTGGCCGATGATCCAACAAATCATCTAAAAGATGATGATCACCAGGTTTTGAGTGGGGCTCCTCCCTGAGTTTTAAAGAGGGAGAATCAGGAATTGATGTGAATATCATATCCACATCCAGAGAGGGTGTTGGAGAGTTTGATGAATGGCGTGTTTCTATATTGAGAGAATGGGGCTGTGATTCCATATTTGCTGGAATCACATCAAGCTAAATTTGAGAAGGCACAGATACAGGTGAATGTATCTGTGCTGTGTGTGTCCCTTCTGTGGAAACTAGGGTCTTGGCCTTCTTCTTCCTTGAAAAGGCTTTAAATGGTGAATGTGTGGCTTCAGTGTCCCTCCCTCTTTTGTTCTGTGTCCCTGGTTGGGGACTATTTTCAATAGTTACAACCTTTTGGGAGGATGCAACTAGGGATGTGTTGGACTCCTTTTGAACCACCACAGTCTTTTGAGAGACTGTGGCTTGGCTGGTTTGGGTACCACTCACCTCTCCCACCTTATCCTGGGGGGCTTTTTGATGTTCACCCCTTCCATTACCACTCATACCCTGTTCACTCCCTTCAGGGTTTATGGTAGTTGTTACAACTGTTGTCTTTTGAGAAACAACAGAGGTAGGTTTCTTTGACTTGACTTTGGAAACTTTAGATTTGGTGGCTTTGGTAGGAGCCTGTTTGGACAAAGACACAGGTTCCATAGCCACACTAGAAGGCAAAGAAACATTGGGGTTGGAAATAGTAGGAGTTATAGAAGTATTTACCTCACTTACCTGTGGTGCATTCATGATTGGCAAGTATACCAATGGCACCTGGCTGTTGAGGTTCATTCTCAAAAGGTCTGCAAGGACCCTTTTCTCTTGTACCCAGCATTTGAGTTTATTATTCTCATTGGATATAACCAAACCTTCAGCAACATGGTTAGCCAATAACATAAAGAATCTAGCATAGTAGATGTTATGTGGTCTATTAGCTTTGTTACCTAATCTGGAACCTAATTCTAGCATAACACAGTTGCTAAAATTAAAGTACCTATCAGAAACTAGCATATAGAGCATATTAACAAGAGATGAAGTGATAGCATCAAAATTGCTAATCTTCCCAGAGAAAACCTTAATAAAGGCATCTCCAAGAAAACTCCATTCTTTCCTAAGGCATTTCCTTCTAATACTACCTAAACTAGCAGAATCAAAAGCATAGCCTATAGAATCTAGCATAGCAGAGACATCTTTATCAGTGTTTGGTGTCATGTCATTATTCTCAGGCAACTTAAAGCAAGATTGTATATCATCACAGTTAATGCAATAGTCCTTACCTTTGAGAGAGAAGGCAATAGTCATATATGTGGAGTTGAACTCTGCAGTTGTCCAAATCTCCTCAATCACCTCACAGTAGATGGTTGGGGCTTCCAACATTGCATAGCTTAGTTTGCAGTTTTTGATGAAGTCCATCATCTTGTGATAATCAGAATGGGCTTCATTCTTTTCAACCAAGGCTATGAAATTATTCTTTTTATAAACAAATCCTGTTTGAGACATAATTTTGACTACTGGTGCCATTGTTGTGAGTAGAGGTTGCAGAGAAAAACTTGAGAATTTAGAGAGAAAGAGAATAAGAATTGCAAGAAAGCGTAAAGTGAAAATAAGAGTTCAATTGGGCTTTTATACTTTCTTGAATTAAAACGTAAATAAAATGATTAAATGATACTTTTAAGTAAGTTACAGCCGTTCAAGAATAAATAAAACTGTAGAAATTCTGAAAACTACCTTAAATACAAATACATACAACACTGTATATCTGTATCAACGGTTGAGTAAAAGAATCAACGGCTGTGACTCACTTATAGTAACTGACGTGACACTTCAACGGATAAGGGAAATAGTTATCCGTTGATGAACAACACCATTTTATCCGTTGAAGGATAAAATTACCAGAAATGTATTTGTCTTTCAACGGATAATGAACATCCGTTGATGGAACAATTTTGGCTTTCAACGGATAGAGAATATCCGTTGATAGGATAAGTCTTAATTAAAGCCAGCTTTGTTCTTGCAGCAAAATCATTTCAGGCTTCAAGACAGATTATATAGATGACATAGATTATGAATAATTAAGCATACCTAACTCACTTACTAATCTTGTGAATGTTGATTCATCAAGTGGCTTGGTAAATATGTCTGCAATCTGCTTTTCACTTGGAACAAAATGAAGTTCCACTGTACCTTTCATCACATGTTCCCTAATGAAGTGGTACTTGATATCAATGTGCTTGGTTCTTGAGTGCTGCACTGGATTTTCAGTAATGGCAATGACACTTGTGTTGTCACAGAATATTGGAATTTTGGCAATAGTCAGACCATAGTCAAATAGTTGATTCCTCATCCATAGTATCTGTGCACAGCAACTACCAGCAGCAATGTACTCAGCTTCAGCTGTTGATGTGGAAACAGAATTCTGCTTCTTGCTGAACCATGAAACAAGCTTGTTCCCTAGAAATTGACAGGTGCCTGTTGTGCTTTTCCTGTCTATTTTGCAACCTGCATAATCTGCATCTGAGTAGCCAATTAGATCAAAACCAGACTCTCTAGGGTACCAAATTCCTAGATTTGGAGTCCCCTTGAGATATCTGAAAATTCTTTTAATAGCCACTAAGTGAGATTCTTTAGGGCCAGCTTGAAATCTAGCACAGAGACATGTAGAAAACATTATATCAGGTCTACTAGCAGTTAAATATAAAAGTGAGCCAACCATGCCTCTATAACTTGTAATATCCACAGACTTTTCAGCCTTGTTTAATTCAAGCTTAGTGGCAGTGGCCATGGGAGTTTTTGCAGGTGAACAATCCATTAAGTCAAACTTCTTTAAAAGATCATAAATATATTTAGTTTGACTAATGAAAATTCCACCACTAACTTGTTTAACTTGTAAACCAAGAAAGTAAGTTAGCTCTCCCATCATGCTCATTTCATATTTACTTTGCATTAATTTAGCAAACTTTTTACAAAGCTTATCATCTGTAGATCCAAATATAATATCATCTACATAAATTTGTACAAGTATCTTAGAGCCATTAACATTTCTAAAGAAGAGAGTTTTGTCAACAGTACCTCTTGTGAAGTGATTATCTAGAAGGAACTTTGATAAAGTCTCATACCAGGCTCTAGGTGCTTGCTTTAGTCCATAGAGTGCTTTCATCAGATAATACACATAGTCTGGAAAATTTGGATCTTCAAAACCTGGAGGTTGGCTTACATAAACTTCTTCCTCCAATTCCCCATTTAGAAATGCACTCTTGACATCCATTTGATAGACTTTGAAATTGGCATTAGCTGCATAGGCTAGAAAGATTCTGATGGCTTCAAGTCTGGTAACTGGAGCAAATGTTTCATCAAAATCTATTCCCTCTTGTTGAGAATAGCCTTTAGCAACCAATCTGGCTTTATTCCTTATGACAATGCCATTTTCATCCATCTTGTTTATGAATACCCATTTTGTGTCAATAGAACTCTTGTTCTTTGGCTTGGGTACCAGCTTCCATACTTTGTTCCTCTCAAATTGGTTTAGCTCCTCTTGCATTGCTAAAATCCAATCTGGATCCAATAGAGCTTCTCCCACTCTCTTAGGTTCCTCCTGTGATAGAAAGCTACTATACAGACATTCATCTTGAGTAGCCCTTCTAGTTTGTACTTTTGATGCAGCATCACCAATGATCAGTTCAAAAGGGTGATTCTTGGTCCATTTCCTTTGAGGTGGTAGATTAGCCCTAGATGAGGTTGCCTCAGTATTGTCATGATGTGAGATAGAATGTTGATTTGTTGAAACTCCCCCTGAGTTGCTGATCCTTTGAAAGGAATTGGGAGCTCTATCAACTGATGAAGTGGATTGATTATCCGTTGACAGACTGTGATCAACGGATGCTCCATTATTAACTTCAACGGATGATGCACTTTGTCTTTCAACGGATGCTGCATTGCTTCTTTCAACGGAAGCTGAATTATGACTTTCAACGGATGCAGCATTCTGTGCATTATCCAAAGGCATATTCTGAATTCTTCTTGAGATGCCTTCTTCATCATTCTCATCTTCACTATCATCACAGTATATCTCAATGTTGTCAAATTTGAGTCCTTCATGATGTCCCTCATCTGTTAGTCCATCAATCTTTTTATCATCAAACACAACACGTACAGATTCCGTGACAATGTTGGTTCTTAGATTGTAGACCCTATATGATTTTCCAGCAGAATAACCAACAAATATTCCTTTATCAGCCTTTGCATCAAACTTCCCTTTGTGATCAGATTGATTCCTTAAGATGTAGCATTTGCAACCAAAGACATGTAGAAAGTTTAAAGTTGGTTTTCTTCTCTTGAATAATTGATAGGGAGTCATGCATTTTGCCTGATTGATTAGAGAAATATTCTGAGTGTAACATGCACAGTTAACAGCCTCAGCCCAAAAATAAGTTGGGAGTTTTGACTCTTCAAGCATTGTCCTTGCAGCTTCAATTAGTGATCTGTTCTTCCTTTCCACCACACCAGTTTGTTGTGGAGTTCTTGGAGCTGAGAACTCATGCATGATCCCACTTTCTTCACAGAACAACTTCATGGTTGAATTCTTGAACTCAGTTCCATCGTCACTCCTAATATTCCTTACATTGAAATCAGCATGATTGTTGACTTGCTTGATATGATTGATGATGATTTCACTAGCTTCATCCTTTGATCCAAGAAAGTAAACCCATGAAAACTTTGAGAAATCATCTACAATCACTAGGCAGTATCTTTTCCTTGAAATTGACAATACATTGACTGGTCCAAAAAGATCCATGTGTAGAAGTTGTAGTGGTTCATCAATTGCAGATTCAAGCTTCTTACTGAATGATACTTTCTTTTGCTTTCCTTTCTGACAAGCATCACACAATCCATCCCTTGTGAATTCCACTAGAGGCATTCCTCTAACTAAGTCCTTTTTGACTAGATCATTCATTGTCTTAAAATTCAAATGGGACAGCTTCTTGTGCCATAGCCAACTTTCAACTAGACTTGCTTTGCTGAGAAGACAAGTAATGGATTCTGCATCTGTAGAGTTGAAATCACCTAAGTACACATTCCCTTTTCTAACTCCAGTTAGAACCACTTTATTGTCCTTTTTACTTGTGACAATACAGGCTTCAAAATTGAAGGAAACAGTATTCCCTCTGTCACATAGTTGACTGATGCTCAATAAATTGTGTTTGAGACCATCAACCAATGCAACTTCATCAATGATGATATTTTCTTTTGAAATCAAGCCATATCCCATAGTGAATCCTTTGCTGTCATCTCCAAAGGTTATGCTAGGGCCAACTCTCTTCTTAAACTCTGTGAGCAGGGTGAAATCTTCTGTCATGTGTCTTGAACAACCACTGTCCAAGTACCATAGATTCCTTCTTTATCCCTGCACACAACAAAATCAATCAAGTTGATTTTGGTACCCAAGTTTCCTTGGGTCCAGCCTTGTTAGTCTTTTTCCTAGACTTCATTCCTCCTGCATCTTTTGACTTAGGTAATTTTGGGTCAACCTTGGTCTCAGATGTGGTTGGTTGAAGTGTAGGGTTAGTCACAGAATCATTTAACACATTTGATTGAATTTGATAAGGCATAGGTTGTGCAAACATGTTATTCCACATAGGCATATTGTATGGCATTTGAGGCATACTAAATGCAGTAAAATAAGGAATATTAATATATGGCATGTTTGCAAAATGTGAATGGGGATTCTGGTGAGACATAACAGGCATAGCATGCAGAGGTGACATAGACATGTTAGGCATGGAGGGATTTAAAGGCATGGGAGCATTTTTAACAGATTTGCAATTATCAGATAGGTGATTAACACTTTTACAATGCACACAGCTTTTTCTAGGAGCATACCTATCAGGTGTGTAATTGTTATGTTTATTAATCTCTACCTTCCCATTTCTTTTAGATTTTCTTTTAGTTTCCTTCTTATCTTCAACCAACTTAAGCCTATCTTTTAGCTGATCTAAAGTCATGTGTCCTATATTCACCTTACTAACATCTCTGGATGTGCTAGCTACTTCTTTGACAAAGTTCTTGAGAGTTGAATCATTCTTTTTATTGAGATTATTTTTAAAAGAACTTGCCTGTTTTAATTGATGAGCCTTCAACGGATGCTCCTTTTCTTCCTTCAACGGATAACTTTCATCATCCGTTGATTCCACATTCGTTGACAATCCATCAATTAATTCTAACTCCTTTTTGTTTTTCTTCCAGGCATCCTCACAGAATGATTCAATTCCCTGAACCTTTGCAATCTGAACACTAACATCCCTAGATGTTTTCCAGGCCTTGATTACCTCTTGCTCACTTTCTAACTGTATAGAAAGAATTTCTACTTTCTTAACAGCTTCTGCTAGTTCACTCTCAACAGTTAAGCATTTAAGTTTTATCTTTTCAAGCTCAATTACCTGATCCTCTAACACAGCATTCCTATCACTTAAAAACACATTATTCTCCTTGTACCTAGTGTTTTCTTTTGCTAGTGATTTAAGGGAAACACGCAAATGATATAATTCATTGGTCATATCATTTATGGCTTCATTGCATTCATGTTTAGAAAGCTGAGAGAGATCAGTAGTAATTACCTGGTTGCTTGATGAACTAGTTTCATTTTCATCAGAATTAGCCATCAGGGCTAGGTTGACATATTCCACATCATCATCTTCATTTACCCCATCTGCTGCCCAATCATCTTGAGTGAGAAAAGCTCTTTCCTTTTGTTTGAGCAAATCAAAATACTTCTTTTTGTAATCAACTTGCTCAAATTTCTTTTTCTCAGAATTTGGCTTCCTACACTCACTTGCAAAGTGTCCACTAATGCCACAGTTGTAACATTTGAACTTTGATTTGTCCACCATGTTTTTGTTTGGCTTAGTGAACTTTATGTTTTTCCTGAACTTCATTTTTGCAAACCTCCTGGACAGAAAGGCAAAATGTTCTTCAATATCATCAGATTCATCCTGACTGGAATTGTCTTCATCCTCAGCAACTTGCTCTTTACCCTTGCTTGATTCTGATTTGCTTGTGCCAATTTTGACACTTGGCATTGTCTTCTCCTCATTCTTGGCTTCCATCTTCTCACTGTCAGCTACAAGAGCAACTGTTCCTCCTTTTCTCTTTCCCTTTTCCAACAGCTCATCCTGCTCCATTTCAAGTTCATAAGTCTTCAGAATTCCATATAATCTTTCAAGTGTGAAGTTCTTATAATCTTGAGAATTTCTCAAAGAGACAGTCATGGGCTTCCATTCCTTTGGCAGAGACCTAAGAAATTTTAAGTTGGAATCCTTGACTTGGTACACTTTACCATACAGCTTCAATCCATTCAACAGTTTCTGAAACCTGTTGAAGGTATCATTTAATGATTCACCTTCTTCAAAGTGAAAATATTCATACTGTTGAATAAGAAGCTGTATCTTGTTCTCTCTGACCTACTCAGTACCTTCACAGATGATTTGTACAGTATCCCAAACTTCCTTTACAGTTTGGCTATTGATGACATTGTCAAACATATCTTGATCTAAGCCATTAAACAAAATGTTCATGGCTCTCTTATCCTTGCGGATTTCTTTCATGTCTTCAATAGTCCATTCTGCTTTTGGCTTGGGAATGGACTGTCCAACATCAACTGTTACAGTAGCAGCTGTGGCTACTTTGTGAGGGATGTGAGGACCATTTTCAATACAGTTGATGTAGCTTTCATCTTGAGAAAGAAGATGTAAATGCATCTTCACTTTCCAGTGATGATAATTATCTTTTTCCAGGACTGGGATCTTTACACCAATATCATTTTATACTCATGATAGTAGCAGGAGGATTCTTCTGTGCACTCATGATATTAGCAGAATAGATCTTTAAACTCTTTGTATGTTAAGAGCTTGCTCTGATACCAATTGTTATTCCCAGTGGACTAACAATGAGATTTACAGAAGGGGGGTTGAATGTAAATCTCAAAACTTTTTCAAGTTTTGAGCAGTTTCTAAGGCTAAGTGTTTGAGTGATCAAATGTGTGTGAATTGCTTGAAGCTGATGCAGACAGATATATATTCAAACACAAATGTAATGAGCACAAAGAACTTAAAAACTTTTCTGGTGGATTTGTTGTTCCACCAGAGATGTGTTATTTCAGAAAATCTGTGATTCAAAGAATTAAATCACAGCTGCTTCCTAGTACAAACTAGATGATTTTCTCTTTTGATATTTCTAAACAGCTCAGGAAAATTCATATCTAATTACTAGCTGCTACTTGGTTTATATATCACCAAGTTTACAAGTGAAGACAAACTGTAAAATACAATTGAAAAGATTCTTCAAATGTTTCTTCTTCATTTCTCTATCCAATGTAATCTAGGATAATCTGTAAATCTTTGAATACTTCCTTGTTTGCATCAGAATGGAAATGCTGCATTTTCTTGATTCCTCCTAGAGGCTTCCACATTCCACTATGTCTCTATCAACCCATGTGCCTCTGTCAGCTTGTGAATTGTCACTATCAACTGCTAATGAACTAAGCATCCGTTGAAGCTTTCATCCGTTGATGCCTTATCCGTTAAGGCTTTATCCGTTGAAGCTTTATCCGTTGAAGTCTTTATCCGTTGAAGCACTTATCCGTTGATGGATATTATCCATTGAAGCATTAGAGACATCCGTTGAAGCTTTGTTTCTTATCCGTTGAAGGTCTTCAATATCCGTTGACACTTCTTCACTTATACAAAATTACAAGGCATGAAATATTTACAATTAGCCCTCCTATTTGTACATCCATCAGTAGCCAACATGACTGATTATTTCCTAACAACATCTAAGAATTACAGCTTGAAACCAGAGAGTGAAATGTGCTACAATACTAAACTTATTGCTAAGTAAAGCTACTCCATCAACGGATAGCCAAGATGGTCTTATCCGTTGAGGCTACAAACACTAGATTTGTACTTAAGTATTTTGCTTAACTTATCATCAAACTAATACACATATTCCTAACAGGCAGAGTGTACCAAGTCAAAGACTCCAACTTAAAATTTCTAAGGTCTCTACCAAAGGAATGGAAGCCTATGACTGTTTCACTAAGGAATTCTCAAGATTATAAGGACTTCACACTTGAAAGATTATATGGAATTTTTAAGACCTATGAACTTGAGATGGAGCAAGATGAGATGTTGGAAAAGGGAAAGAGAAAAGGTGGATCAGTTGCACTTGTAGCTGACAATGAGAAGACTGAAGCCAGGAATGAAGAAAAGACAATGCCAAGTCTCAAAATTGGCACAAGCAAATCAGAATTAAGCAAGGGAAAGGAGCAAGCAGCTGAGGTTGAAGACAATTCCAGTCAAGATGACTCTGATGATATTGATGAACATCTGGCCTTTCTGTCCAGGAGGTTTGCAAAGATGAAATTCAAGAAAAATGCTAGAATCACTAAGCCAAACAAGAACATGGTGGACAAATCTAAGTTCAAATGTTATAACTGTGGCATAAGTGGACACTTTGCAAATGAGTGCAGAAAGCCAACCTCTAATAAGAAGAAATTTGAGCAGGTGGATTATAAAAAGAAATATTTCGATTTGCTCAAACAAAAGGAAATAGCTTTTCTGACTCAAGATGACTGGGCAGCAGATGGAGCCAATGAAGATGATGATATGGAATATGTCAACCTAGCCCTGATGGCTAATTCTGATAAAAATGAAACTAGTTCATCAAGCAACCAGGTAATTACTACTGACCTCTCTCAGCTTTCTAAGATTGAATGCAATGAAGCCATAAATGATATGTCCAATGAATTATATCATTTGCGTGTTTCCCTTAAATCACTAGCTAAAGAAAACACAAGAATTAAAGAGAATAATTTATTTTTAAGTGATAGGAATGCTGTGTTAGAGGGTAAGGTAATTGAGCTTGAAAAGATTAAAATCAAATGCTTAACTGTTGAAAGTGAACTAGAAGAATCTGTTAAGAAAGTAGAAATTCTTTCTAAACAACTAGAATGTGAGCAAGAGGTAATCAAGGCCTGGAAAACATCTAGGGATGTTAGTGCTCAGATTGTCAAGGTTCAGGGAATTGAATCACTCTGTGAGAATGCCTGGAAGAAAAACAAAAAGGAAGTAGAATTAATTGATTATCAACGGATGTGGAATCAACGGATGATGAAAGTTATCCGTTGAAGGAAGAAAAGGAGCATCCGTTAAAGGTTCATCAATTAAAACAGGCAAGTGATTCTAAAAGGAACAATTTGAAAAATCTCAATAAAAAGTTTGATTCAACTTCCAAGAACTTTGTCAAAGAAGAAGCTAGCACATCCAAAGATGCCAGTAAGGTGAATATAGGACACATGACTTTAGATCAGTTGAAAAATAGGCTTAAGATGGTTGAGGATAAAAAGGAAACTAAAAGAAAATCAAATAGAAATTGGAAGATAGGGATTAACAAACACAATAATTACACACCTGATAAATATGCTCCTAGAAAAAGTTGTGTACATTATAAAAGTGTTAATCATCTATCTGCTAACTGCAAGTCAGTTAAGAATGCTCCCATGCCTTTAACTCCTTCTATGCCTAACATGTCTATGTCACCTCTGCATGCTACGCCTGTTATGTCTCAACAGAATCCTCATGCACATTTTACAAACATGCCATATGTTAATAATCCTTATTTTGCTGCATTCAGTATGCCTCAAATGCCATACAACATGCCTATGTAGAATAATGTGTTTGCACAATCTATGCCTTATCAAATTCAACCAAATGTGCTAAATAATTCTGTGACTAACCCTACACTTCAACCAACTACATCTGAGACCAAGGTTGATCTAAAGTTACGTAAGTCAAAAGATGCTGGAGGTATGAAGTCTAGGAAAAAGACTAACAAGGCTGGACCCAAGGAAACTTGGGTACCAAAATCAACTTGATTGATTTTGTTGTGTGCAGGGAAAAAGAAGGAATCTATGGTACTTGGACAGTGGTTGTTCAAGGCACATGACAGGAGATTTCACCCTGCTCACAAAGTTCAAGGAGAGAGCTGGCCCTAGCATAACCTTTGGAGATGACAGCAAAGGGTTCACTATGGGATATGGCTTGATTTCAAAAGAAAATGTCATCATTGATGAAGTTGCATTAGTTGATGGTCTCAAACACAATCTATTGAGCATCAGTCAACTATGTGACAGAGGGAATACTGTTTCCTTCAATTCTGAAGCCTGTGTTGCTACAAGTAAGAAGGACAACAAAATGGTTCTAACTGGAGTTAGAAAAGGGAATGTGTACTTGGCTGACTTCAACTCTACAGATGTAGAATCAATTACTTGTCTTCTCAGCAAAGCAAGTCCAGATGAAAGTTGGCTATGGCACAAGAAGCTGTCTCATTTGAATTTCAAGACAATGAATGATCTAGTCAAAAAGGACTTAGTTAGAGGAATGCCTCTAGTGGAATTCTCAAGGGATGGACTGTGTGATGCTTGTCATAAAGGAAAGCAAAAAAGAGCATCATTCAGTAAGAAGCTTGAATCAGTAATTGATGAACCATTACAATTGCTACACATGGATCTTTTTGGACCAGTCAATGTATTTTCAATTTCAAGGAAAAGATATTGCCTAGTGATTGTAGATGATTTCTCAAAGTTTTCATGGACCTATCTTGTGCATATTATTTTTTTATCAAAATGGAAGGAAAATAAATGTTATTCCAGTTCTAGGATCTCGCTCTCTACAGACACTCAGGTATATTCTTAGAGCTCTCTCTTTTGGCATGATCATCTGATTATTTTTAGGATTTAATGTTCACCACCCCTCCTGTATACTTCCACTTACATGTTAGCCTTTGGGTATTTTTTAGCCCTTTCCTTAAATAATAGATCAGCCTTCCAACCATTACATAAGGTCGTTTTTATGTACCAAACATTTTGGGGCAATATTCACATGTTTTTTTTAATTCAAAACTTTAAAACAATATTGTATTCAATTGGAAAAAAGAAAAAACATTGTACTCAACACGCTCTTTCCTTCTCAATGGTAATTTGCTTGTGAAAACTAGTTTGTAAAATCAATATGTATGCCACGGAAGCACTTATTATTTTGTTAATAATTGACAATAAGTTCTACACTCATCTTTCCTCGCCTTTGCCATCCATAAGTTTCTTAAGTCATTTAAATATATTGGTGGATTTTTTTAGGTGTTTATATTTTTGATGGTTAGTTGCAGAGGTGGATCAGACTCCATATATAAGATATAAAGGGTCTTGAAAAGATATAATCAGTAACAATACAGGAAAATAAATAAAGTTACACCAAGAAAAAGTTACCAGCCAGGACTTTAGAAAGTTGAGCAAATCAGTTTTTTTAACACCTATCTTGAATTTAGACAGAGAAATAGGCACTTAATACATCACTTTCCATTTTGAATAGGGGGAAGGCATCAGCCAAAGAAGCTAAAGTAATAGCCCCTTGCAAGCATTTGTCAACTTGTTTTACAAAATTCAGCGGGTGAAAGTTTATTCATATTTCTTAAACAAAATTTAGGGCTTTGTAAACTAAATTAAAAAAAGGTCAATCCTGACTTGCTAATCCATAGAACATGTCAACATATTCAAAACAAAACACCGGTAGCATACCACCAAATACATACGTACACACAAGTGTATATATATAACATATAGCAGCAACACATACATACATGTCAATATATATATAAGAATGACCACATACATACCAGTAAATCAATTAACTCACAAAATAGAAATAGAGAAAATCCTCTTTTTGTTAATAGCAATAACCCTTATTTAGGGGAAACGGAGAAGACCAACAAAAGCAAAATTGAAAACAACAGAGTACTATAAAAAGTGAGAGTGAACTCGCTTGGGAGTGGAATTGACAATTGAGCACCGATTAGTTTTTCAAGGTGAATTGGGAGTGAAATTGAGCACCAAGTTAGTAGTATTGAAGAGAGGGAGTTGTGACATCTGACTTAGGGACGTGCCTGTTTATTTTATTCTTTTGTGATTTTTATTTTGAAAGTTAAAAAATAATTCTCTTAGCCTTAATTTTCTTTTCAAAACAAAAAATCCTCTTGGCTTCAAATTTTGATTATAAGATATCTGATTCAATTATATATGAACTATATATTTCAATAATTGATAAGTTAGTATAAATTTAATTTAGTTACATCATAATATATGTAACTATATATGAATTATATTTTAATATAAAAAATAATATTTATAATTATATCAATGTACGAAATATTAACCGGGTACTTAGTGTGAATATTTATGAATTTTCTTTTAGTAATGAAAAAAATAAATATCTAATTTTGTTTTAAAAAATTAAATGATGTAGTTAATACAGTCAAACTCATGTAATACATAAAATTTAAGTTTATTAAAATAGAAATAAAAATATTTTGAAATATAGAATAACAAATATTATATTCTGAACATAGCATGTACCTTTCTTTATCAATTTTAAAAAATAATTATTTTTAAAAATTAAACTATGCACTTTTCAATTAAATTTAATATTTATGACACATCTTAAATGAACATATTTGCTTATTGATATTTATTTAAATACAAATTTTATAAATTTATTTATTTAGTTTTTTATCAATTAACTCATACCAAAGGCTTAAACTACATTATTAGTATTGAAAATATAAAAAAAAACTTTTATATAATTATTTGAAGAGTGGATTGAAAAAAGATAACAACAAATCCGGGTTAGACATCAAACCTGAAAATTGAGAAGTACCCTGCAGCATTGGCAGTTCCAGTGACGCTACAAATGTAATCTATAGTGTCGCATCTATAAAACCAACGCTATAAACTCAACTTTTAGCGTTGGCAAAAACAAGCCCGACGCTATAAGCAGTTTTAGGCGTCGGTTAAACGGGCATCCGATGCTTAAAATAGTCAAAAGCGTCGGGCTTATGAATAACCGACACAATAGATCCAAAAAGTTGACAAAAGGTGTTGGTCTAATTAACAGCCGACACTTAAAAGCACTATAAGCCATGGTTCCTTCCAGAACCGACGCTAAAGCTGTGACGCAAGAAAGAATTTTTGTACTAGTGACATAACGGTTTAGGAGCACGTTATCTATTGAGATTACATAAAGCAGCGTAAGATGGTTAAAATTACACTACGAATTATGCATATTAAAACATCCATAAATCTATGTTAGCATGACAAGTTCTAAACCCCTATATCCACTTTCGCATTCAATAGAGATTAACAATACAACTTAGATGTTAGCTATGCATCTAAGAAGATTAAGCACAACCATACTAGGATATCAATAATTCATCACACATTAAAAACTTATAGCAATCAACTACTAAACTCCATAAATAAATCCGTTGGAATCCCACGATAACGGTTAGTTCATAATCGAATGGCTCGTCATTATGGGTTCCAATAAAAACATAATAGTAAAAAGGCTCTAAATACTACAAGAGAATATTAAAGTATTAAAATTTAGAAAATAAATCTGAAATAAGCATCCAAAGTATCGCCTAATTAGAAGAATCCAAAAGAATAATATAACACTAATTCTTCTTCTTCTTAGACGTCTTGTGTGCTTTAGGTTTCCAGAGTTCTTCCCTTCTACCTTCTTGTTTAATTCATCTCCTTTTGTAATATCCGGGAAAATTATGTAAATATTTTATGTTAAATAAATAGATATTAAGTGTTTAAATGATTTTAAAATGTTCATTTGACATGATATTATGTGTTATAACTGTTAATTGTGTTCCCGTGCGAACCAAAAATTTTTTTGATTGATTATTATGTGTTTAAACTACATCTATATCAATCGATCCGCAATCGGGACTCGTATTTTTTGTGTCTTTATCGAGGTACTCGATTTATCTCGTTTATATGCATCTGAATGTATTTTATGCGTGTTCGGGTTTTTCTGTTAATTTAAGTATCGTTTTTGATTTTCGAAAATAGAGAGACCGGGACCCCGACGGGACGTCCAAGTCTACAAAATTCGCGTTTTTATTTTGATAAAAGCATTCGTATTTCAAATACCCAATATTTCTGTATTTTTACATTATTCGCAATTTTTGGAAAATTTTGATACGAATTTTATATTTTATTACTTTTAAAATTATTCCCCGTAATTATGATTTTGGGGCTTAATTATTTTAATTATGGGAATAAAAATACCCGTAATTTATTTTGGAGTATTATTTTCTGTAAAAGTATAAATAGCAGCAGTTTTTATTATTTTTATTAAAATTTTCAGTAAATAAGAAAGCCAAGAACAAGTCCTTGGGGGTGAAATTTCTTTCTTCAACTTCAATCACTGTTTTTGATCGATTTAGCAAACCAAATCGGACACTCGAGTAGTCGATTTGAAGCTTGATTCATGGCCAATCTTATGTTATGATTATCTTGATTTGAAATTGAGTATTTTGTAAAATCGAAATAATAGTCCTTCGTCCTTAACTTTTGGATTTCTGAATTAACGATTGATTGTTTGATGTTTTGAATGATTGACTGTTGTTCCTAAGGTTACAAGGATTGATTTAGTATATAGATTTTTGAATTTTGGTCTCGTTTTGTTAAAAGTCGAAGTTGTTGTTGTGCTTGGTTTTTAATTTTGAAATTTTGGATTATACGTATGATTTCTGTTTGTTGTGATTATGGAACAGATTGTCGTTGATTAGAGCTTTAACTTGATATATAATTCATTAATTTTGGTGCAAGAACGGGTCGGATTAGTTGTTCGTCGGATTGTCCATCGAGGTCGCTGGTATAAGCTCGGTTCTTGCCGGAATCGGAGCTCTGTTTGTTGTTTATAGGTGTTGATGTCGGGAACAACTTGATGTGATGATTTGGAACGAAAACAGGTTAAAACCCCTCTGAAATCACGCTTTTTTGAGAATGAATCGGAGTGGCCGGGAGTTTGAACGCCGACAGGATTCGACCGGATTCTGGGGAATTCTCAGAAAACGGCGGGTCTCCGGCGGCTATTCTTCGTGACCTGCCACCCGACCCGTTTTTCTTATTAAAAACCCGGCTTCGATCCGCCTAAACCCTAACCCCTAATTCAATTTCTGTTTCCAGATTTTCAGTTTTTAAAATAAATCAAAAATATGTTTTCTATTTTTCAAAATCATTTATTTTATGTTCAAAAATTATTTACTTATTATTTTTAATGCTAAAAATTATTTTCTTAATTATTTTAAATTCCTAAAATTATTTTCTTTTATTATTTTCAAAATTCAATTTGATTTAATTATTTATAATTTATTTTAGTTAATTATTTATGAGTTTAATTAATTGATTAATTCATTTAATCAATTAATTTTATTTATAAATAGTTAAATAAATGTAAATTATTTATAATTAATTCAAATAATTCTTAAAAATTATTTTTAAGCTTTTAAAAATTATATTTTGGTATTTAAAAATCAATTAATATTATTATTAATTGATTTAATTCTATTTATTTCTTATTTTATTTGTAATAAATAAACCGTTCGTCCGTTTAATACGAAACGAACGCGTAAGACTCAGAAAAATACTATGCTTTCAATAAAAATACTTTTGACACCTAATTTCTTTTGTATGGCAATGTCATTTGATTTGTTAGTCCTGTTGAGTCAGTATCTGATCGGTAAACACTATTATTGACCTTATTTCAATTCTGAACGTACTGAGACATATCTTATGACTATCTGATTTAGGTGTTACATAAAATAAATGATTACGTGTTATATGAATACCATGATTACGTGCTACGTAATATGCATGCTATTTGTTTACAGTTTTAAAATGCCATGATTAGTTATAAACGATCGGGTAGATGTCAAGATGTATAGTTACGTCGATTGAGTTTGGTTCTTTCAATTAAGTTAGTCATTTTCTTTAAAGAATCGAGTAGCAAGGAGTGCGGTCAAATGTTAGATGGAAATAGTAGCCAGCAGCTATAAGCAGAGTTATAGTAAGAGGTTATCGAGCATACCAGGCAAGTACCCATAACTTCACTTATCGTTCAAGTGACGTTTATTTCGAATCATATTATGCAAGTATCCCTATCTTCAATTATTATTCAAGTGATGTTTATTATGAATCCTGTTATGCAAGTATTTATATCTTCACTTATCATTCAAGTGATATTGACTCTGAATCCTATTCTTTCAATTTCTATACTATTCTAAGTTCAGAATAGTTAAACATTTTATATTTTGCTACAAATTACTCTATACAGTGGAACGTTGAATTGAGATCAGTGAATAACTAATTGTTCTAGTTATTTCACCATCGATTATTGAGATAGCTCTGGACCATGAGAAATGAGGAGTTATATTGTTAAGGATGTCGTTTGATTCGGCTCCTTTGAATAAAATGTTTTATGGATTGGATGAATGCGTAAGCGACCAGGACGGACGGTCCAGCGGAGGGCTATTTCTAAGTGTTATATGAAATATTATGACACAATTTATGCCACAGGCAGATATATTGCCTTTTTATTTGAGTACTCGTGTTTTGGGACATGTTTCTACGAACCATGATCCAGTGCTGTCACACGGGCTGATCAGCATATGATAGTACGTCCGTCGAAGTTAGATTCCAATCTAAAAAATTTCGTTTATTGCTGATAGCTTGTGAAGCTTTTATTATTGATCAAACATCACTGGTTTTATCCTGTTGTTCAATTATTATCAAAAGGTGGTTTATCAATTCAGGCATATACTTTATACTGTTTGTTGAGCATTTCTTTCGCTCATACTTGTTTATTATTCTAATCTTTCAGCTAAGTCAGAGCAGGCCTGAGTTTCAGATTGGACCAGGAGATGTGTACTTGTAGATAGTTTGGTGTGTTTTCCAGGTAGTCAGTTTGGGATGCTTGCCTAGTCTAGAGGTTTGTAATAAAATTTGGAATAATCTGTAAGCTAATTAGACTTATAAGTTGTAATAACATTTGGATTATATTAGTGCTTGTTCCATACTATAACCTGTGATCGATCCAGTTTCATGTAAGGGTCATATATACTATTTTATTCCGCTGTGTTTATTATATTATGATTTATTAGTTAGTGACCCCAAAATCTAGAGCCCGGGTTTGGAGGGCGTCACGGGTTGGTATTAAAGCTATAGGTTATGGTTACTGAAACAGACTTAGGTTTGTCCTAAGTGAGTCATAGGAAGATCACATAAGATAAGCGCGTGTAGTTTAGCTATTATAGGGTTAAATTTAGGTTATTGGGCTCGGTTATAGTCAAATTGTTCAGGTTCCCTATTTTGTGTTTAGCTCTTGGCCTTTGTGCCATTGCGTTGCTATTTTTGGTTTTTGAGGATAGTAAGAAGTGATGAAGAGGTTGGAAGGTTGTATTGCAACCCTATCCACCATTTGTTGGTTTATTTGAGATTTTGAGCAAGAATTGGAAATGTTTGGATAATTATTTGTCAATCTTCTTTGTGTTGTTATTCTCAAGATAATAAGCAGGATTATGTGATAATCATGTCGCTTGTGTTAATATGGTAGCAAGATTATGATATTTTGAAAAGAGATAATGTTTGAGAATTTTAATATGCTAAAGAATTGCTACATATTTGACACATTGCTTGACAGATTATTATATATGTTGCTTGTTTCTTAGCAGAATAATGGCACCAAAGAGGAGTAATTCAGGAAAGGATCGTACCGAGAGCCGTACAGATCCAGCGATTGTCCAGATGTTGGGACTGATGCAGCAACATGTATTACATCTTACACAGCAGCAACAACAGCAGCAGCAAGTAGCAGCACCACATATAGTGACTTTTAAGCAGTTTTAAGCTGTGAAACCACCTGAGTTCAAGGGAAGTGCTGACCCCGTGGAAGCCAATACATGGCTTAAAGAAATTGAGAAGGCTTTTGACTTAGTCGGAGCGGGAGTTGAACAGAAGACCAAGTTTCCAAGCTACTTTCTGAAGGGTGAGGCGAACTATTGGTGGGAATCCACGCGAGCATTGGAAGGAGGTGAGTTTATAACTTGGGAGAGGTTTACAGAGTTATTCTTGGAGAAGTATTTTCCGAGGTACATGAAGAATCAATTGGAGATCAATTTCTTGAACTTAACCCAGGGAGATCTTAGTGTCGCTGAATATGCGGCTAAGTTTACGAAGTTAGCGAGGTTTGTGCCAGATCAGGTTGATACAGATGAAAAGAAAGCAAGAAGATTTGAACAGGGATTGAAGTTTTGGATTCAGAATAGAGTGGCCATGTTTGAGTTGACTTCATACACATTTCCTTCTGTCACTGCAGTGAGAACCACATTGTTACTTCTTTTGTTTGTCACAACACAGGCTTCTGAATTGAAGTTTACTGAATTGCCCTTATCACAAAGCTGGTTGATACTCAACAAATTATGCTTGAGACCAACCACTAGGGCAACCTCTTCAATGATGACATTGTCTTTTGAAATCAAGCCATATCCCACAGTATACCTGTAATATCTGAGACATGACGTGTAATTATTTTTATCAATAAATGATTATTATGTGATTATTATGTGATTTTGGGTGGATTATTTGATGATTGGTGATATTATTTGAATGTTCATATGTGGTAAAGTCTAGGTATATTAATTTTATTATGTCCAGAATAAATATAGATAATTAAGGTATTTTTCTGGTAATTTTTGGAGTATTATATGATTTTATATTGATTTATGAATGTATTGACTATTTTCTGAATATTTACAAAATTATTTTATAAAGCCGGGAATCGTCCAATCTCAACCGTTTTTACATTTTTATAACCCGAAACTCTTCCGAAAACTTCTTCCTAACCTAATATTGTAATTCCGAACATTTTCCAAGTTTTGACTTTTTCGATCCGGATTACGGTTTGACTCGTGCGCGGCCCGGCGCGATATTTTCGATACGCTAACCCTTTTCGATAACATTATCTTCGTACAATCGTTTTATAAAATCCCGGTTTTGATAATTATCCGAAATAAGATAACATCTATCCAAAACAGGATAGTGCTTATCCAAAACAGGATAGTGCTTATCCAAATTAGGATAGTGTTTATCCAAAAAGGATAATGTTTATCCAAAATAAACTTATTTATCGATCCAACACGATCCAGAATGTACTAATATTCTGTAAATATAAATAGCCCTTTTTTATTTCATTTTCACGCGCAAAATCATAATCAGACAGTACAAACCCTGAAAAACTGAGAAAACTTTAAAAAAACACCGTATTCTTGAAAATCAATCGCACAAACGAAGGCGTTATCGAACTCCGATTCGGGCATTCAATATATCAAAATGAAGCTCTCGGAATCTTCTTTCGGAATCAACCATTTTATTTTGCCCAGAAATCAAGGTATTTTTCTGATTTAATTATTTAAATTCGAATTAATTATGGATTAAATTATGAATTTTTATTCTTGATGTTTTTAATATGATTTGATGGTATAATCGTGTAGATCTTTTCTTCCTGGTCAATTTGGTATATTATATGTCAAAAACTGAGTTCAATAACATATAGAAAATTGAGTTTGATTCTTGAATTGAAGAACTAGGGTTTATAGTTTTGAATGTTCTTAATTGAAATTTGGGTATTTCTTTATTTGGGGTTATTCTTTGAAATTGATTGCATGGATAAGTAGATCGTTTAACAATGAATCGAATGGTGTATTCGAAATCAACAAACGATTCCTGGAATGATTTGATTGAGCTTCGCCGGAAAATGTCGAGTACGGCTGCGGAATTTTTCAGTCGATTATTTTGTGCAACTCGTTAGTTGTTTGACTGTTTTGCTACTGCAGATGGAGTCCTGGGAGTATAACCTTTATCCCCTGTTAATTTGGAGCAATTCTGGGCTAAAAACCAGGTCGCCGAAAAAGCTTCCCGCCGGCGACCATGGTTTTCCGCTGGCCGGGGACGACGACTGTAGAATTTACAGTTTAGTCCCCATGCTTTTGCAACCTCTATAGTTTCAGAATTCTGTTTTGAAAATTTGTAAAAACCAGACTGTAGTTTTGAAAATTTCAAAAGTTGGATTCTGTTTAGTAACCTCATGGCTTTATTAACATGGCTCATTTGACGACATTAACCTTTTCTAGAGGAGTCTGGTGATTAGCCTTGATATTTTTATTATTTTAAAAATCAGAAAATTGTTTATTTAATTATTTTAAATGCAGAAAAATTATTTTAATTATTTATTTATCTATTCAAAAAATAAATCTGATTTATTTTATTAATTAATTTTTATTAGTTTTTATTTATTTTAATTAATCAATTAATTTAATATTAATTGATTGATTAATTTAATTAATTATTAATTAATTTTAATTAATTTAATAATTGGATTTAATTATTTAAAAATGATTTAAAATTTTTGAAAGATTGTTTTGAGCTTTAAAATATTATTTTAATTTAATTTCAAGGCTTGATAATTATTATAAAATTATTTTAAAGTCAAATTCAGGTGTTCGAACCCTATTATTTAATTATAAAATTATTCGGAGTCCAATTTTAATTCCGAAAAATGTTCAAAAATTTGTATTAAATACCTGGAAAATCATTTTGACCCCGAATCTTCTTTGAAAAATTATTTGGATTGAATATCTTACGTGCTATGTGTTATATGTGACCTGATTGTTGTATAAAATGATTGTTTGTGCATTGTTTGACTGTTTCTGCTGTAACTTTTAATTCGTTCGTCGGATTTGGGTGAAACGAAGGGTAGATAGAAGCTTGTATCGAATAAAATGAGTTGAGAAATAGTGTTGATGAGTATATGTGATGTCTAACAGAGGAAGCGAGACATAGAAAAGGAAAGCAAGTGGTTAGTGAGTGGGAATCAATTGACAAGTGATAGTGAAGTGAAAGCGAATTGATAAGGCAAGTGTCCCTGAACTTTCTTGTAGTATACTTGTGAATACTTTTGAACTCTTTTAATTATGTTGCAATTATTCCCAGTAATTCCTATTCTATATTGCAAGTACTTTGAAGTACTTAACCCTAAACCCTGATTCTTATTGCTTGTCAAGTACTAAAGGCTGGCCACCTTCTGTACTAACTATGCAATAGAACAAGTGTTCATGATCATAATGATCTCTCAACAAATTCCTTTACTTCTATATGATTAATTAAATTTTGGAAAATAGAAACAGCTGAAAAAGGAGTAGTAAAGTTATGGTGGTATTCGGAATGGAAACACATTCGTGATACTAAGGTGGACGTGGTTATTAAAAGGTTATAGAATGCTAACGAGCAAAAGTATAACCAGTATAATATTAGGAACGAAAGGTAGTAGCGATTACGAACTAGAAAAGAATGGGTAGAAGCAAAAGCTCTAATGCTAGAAGCTATGATGAGAGTCTGTACAATAGACTTGAAAGAATTTGGAATGATCACTTAACGCGGATTGAGTTTTCTCACGATAATAGATCTTATGTCAGGTATCGAGATGTCGTCTTATGAGATTTTTGAGGGAAGAAAATGTCGATCTCCCTTATGTTAGGATGAAGTTGTAGAGCGCAAGATGCTCGGACCAGCAGTGGTCCAAAGGACCAAGGATATGATAGATCTAATCAGAGGACGGCTGGTAGTAGCCCAAGATGGACATGAGAAATATGTTGATTTGACACGAAAGGACAAAAGAATAGGAAATAGGGGACCTAGTAATGTTAAAGGTATCCCTTGGAAAGGATTGATGAGGGTCAAAAAGAAAGGAAAGCTAAGCCTACGAATTGTTGGACCCTTTGAGGTATTAAGACATATTGGGAAGTTAGCATATGAGCTAGCCCTACCCCCGAACATGTAGCAAGTTCATAACGTGTTCCACGTATCAATGTTAAGGAAGTGTAATTCGGATGCCAAACAAATAGGGGCATATGAGCGCATAGAAATACAACCAGACGTAACCTACATGGAGAAACCAAGAAGGGTTATAGATCAAAAATGGATAAATACGTAGGAGAAGAGTTATCAAACTAGTCAGAGTTTGATGGTAGAACCACAATGTGGGAAAATTACGTAAGAGTTAGAGAGTGCAATGCTAAGAAAGTATCCCTACTCATTTTCTATCTGATTCCGGGATGGAATCCTTTTAAGGAGGGGAGACCGTAATAACCCCAATTTTTGGAATTTTTGAAACCCTTATGAATAGTGTTTTGCTGATTATGCTGAATAAGAAAACTTTTCATGCCACACTATGTAGGGGTTCTTTTATTGATCTTCTGGGATATTATTAGTACTCTATGTGGTATATAAGTGTATGTAAAGATCGTCAGAATCCAAATCCGAACACTTTAATTTTTCCCGAAAATCCACCAGATACCGAAAGAATTTAGTATAAGGTAACAGGATAAAAATGATTTAAATTCAAGGATTTTAAGAGAGGATCATAAAAGGAATATAATGTATTGAGAAAGGTTAAGGGAACCCAAGTAATAAGATCCCGGGTATGATCCGTCAAACGATAAATGAGAACGAAAGTTAAGCGAATCGTATAACAGATCAGCGGTCATTAGGCAAGCAATTAAGAGTTAATCAAGGAGGTTAGGGATGATGATGTCATCAAACCAACAAGAAGAGGACAAGTGTGGGAGGGTGACATCACATGATGACCTAAGCATGACATAAGGGAAGGAGGTGTGGTTGATTAATAACCACACAATTTTTCATGGTTAAAAAGGTAATTAATGAAAAACAAAAGCTAGCAACCAAGCAAACAAATCACAAAACACAAAAACATAAAGTTTATTTCACTTTCTTCATCAAAGCTCTCGGCTTTCTTCTTCTTCAAAGAAAGAAAGAGTCAAAATCCTAGATCCAAGCTTTGTTAATTAGCAAGGTAATTATCTAAGGTTCCTTGTGTATAGATATATGTAACACCCCCAAATCCGGGGTCGGGAATCCGGGTTGTCACGAGTTCCATTTCCCTTAATAGCACCCAATCTTAATAAACAATCAACTACTCTGTACTGTGACCCCACAATAAACACACACACCACAAGTTATAGTCTCAGAGATGAATATCCAAAAGTAACACGAATCATTTTATTCCAAAATTATATGCCATTACACCTTAAAAGGGTTTCTGAATAGATTTACATTTCTTTGCCATTATTACAATTCATAAATATACATAATCTGGTACATCAAAAGTTGAAAGCCTAGCCTATTGGTAGCTCCTACCTCAGCTACGGCGGCATCAATGCCTATAGGAAACTGCAGAACGTTTCCTATCCGCTCGCGAATCGGGAGCTTGGTCTTGTTCATCTTTTCTATCTGTTGTTGTGTGATGAAAGAAGAAAGCAAGGGTGAGAAGCAAGCCCACCAAAATAATATGTATAATGATTAACAATATATGAGCCTTCTCATAGTACTCATGAAAGTCTTGGTCAAAAGAAATGAACCAAGTTTGATATCTTAATGCGATAAAGTCTCAAAATATTCAGTATATATACATATATACTTTTCAAAATCTTGGAAGTCCTCTTCCATGTATAATATACACAAAGTTCCAGTTTATAACTGTATAAAAAAATATCGTTGCAAGGTGATCTCATATATCAAACCTTGTCTCAACATTTTTCTGAAAGTCTTTGATATGCATAAGATAATCATTTACTAGATATAAGTTTAAAAGATGAAGTTACAAGATACTCCAATATACTTATATCTTTTCCGAATACTACTTGAACTACCACCGTTCAAGTTATAATTAGTTTCAAAAGTTCATCACACTGATGAGACCACAAAATAAGACTTGAATAGATTCAATCTTTGAAATATTTTGAAGGAAATGAAGTTATGATATACTTCATTAAGTCCCGATATATATATACACCTATATATATACATACGTTTCCTGAAAACCTCTGTCATGTAAAGTATGAACAGAATTACAATATCCAATAAATTTGGAAAGGAAAGAATTTTGGCATAAACCTGATATCTTGCTGATCAGGCAAAGATACCAATAAGTAACCTTTTCTACTAGTAGATGGACGAATTCCCCACTGGTCATCACCCTGGTCGCAATAGGACCTTATGCTGGACTGCCACTCAGCCACTTATGCATTTGATGGACTCCCACTGAGCCACTTACACTATCATGGACGCCCACTGAGCCCATGTTGCTTATGCCGACTCGATAGATGGACTTACTTCCCGAACGTTGGGTAAGTAATCAATTCATTTACCAAAACTGCAACCTTGTTGCGAATATAAAATACACCATAGAGCCGGATCCCTCAGGTTTTGAGCGAGTATTTAAATCCCCTTTTTAAAAGGAAGATCTTAAATATAAAAATGAGTTTTGGGATCCGCTCTAACTTTTAAAAATCATTTTGAAGACTCGAAAACACTTTAAAGAGTGTTTGGAGTAATGCTGATTTAATAAGATAAATCAGTCCCAATGTATTTAGAAAATATCTGAATATTATTATTTAAATAATATTCCCATAAAGAATAATCTTTATACAAATAATTGAAGTAGAAGTTGTAAGACTTATACTTGAAATGAGTATTAAATAACCAAATATATACTTATACGAAGGTACTATCTTTATTTGAATAATCAAAAGTAAGTTTGATTATCGAACATTATTCTTTAATAAAATAAAGAATATTATTAAATAATAAGCGGAGTCATAATACCTCGAATGAATATTATAAATAATATTCATTAAATAAATAAAGGAGTCATACATCCTCAAATGAATATTCAATTAATAATCATTAATAATATAACTGAGTCATAAGCCCTCGAATGAATATTCGAAATAATATTCAATAATAAAATAAAGGAGTCATAAGTCCTCGGATGAATATTCGAAATAATATTCAATAATAAAATAAAGTTAAAGTTATCGAATAAACCTTATTCGATTAATAGTTTTGAAAACTATAACCATATATATATAAAAATATATATATTATACTCGGGAACATCGACTCCCGGTTTAGAAATATGTTCACCTTTTGATCCCCTATACTAAGGGTAAACTCAATACCGCTTATCTCTAGCATAGGTATTATGCAACTGTAAGCATTTTAACCAACAGATATATAATCCAAGAATATGAAACAGGCATGCATATATACCATATCACATGCTACAATATATCGCAAGAATTTGCTAATAACAAATATGCATTTATCGCAAGATCATGCATATACACATATACATCACAACAACAGTATAACGGGTAGAAAACTTGCCTGAGTGCTCCCGGATAGACTTAAGCTTAGAGTGGGTCCGATAACCTATGAACAACAATATAAGTCGGAATTAAACCCCGGTCGCTTAAGAAACTAGACTTTAACCATTTAGAGTCCTAACGTTCGCTTTCGCGCTTAACGATTCACTTAAGTCGCTCGAGTACTCTCGGCTCCACCATTTTTAATAAATTAACCATTAAGGGTTTTAAGGCGATTCTTTCGCGAGTGTCTTACCAACTGCCTAACACACTTAACATAATTGTTTCATACTTCAATTAGTCCTTTAAGGTCTCTAACCTATGTTTCGAAGTAAGGCGAGGGGTAATGATTCGTTCGCGAAACGTCGTTACTTAAAACGGCCGTTTCTCCTAAACCGTACATCGGAATCAAACGAACCACATATCAAAACGAAGCTCGTAACATGAACTATCTAAACATGGCAATGGTCAAAATCTAGCAGGGAGTTATCGGGTCCTAATGTTATGAACAAAAGCAGTCTAAAGTAAATCGGACATTACGACGGCTATGTTTACGCGATTTCCCAATTTTATACCATTCCAATTCAACACCAAACCATCACCAATCAACCCACAATCACAACCCAATCAAAACTCCATCCATAATTTATCATAACAGCCCCAACAACTCAACATTAACAATTTATACTATTCTTTATCATGAATTTAAACTACATTTAAGTTCATTAATCAACAACCAAGATTTACAACTCCAAAAACATCCCAAAACCAACTAATCTCTACATACACAACCATCAAGCCTCTCATGAACTATAACACTCATATTATGCTCTTAACATTCAATAACAAAGCTTGGTTAAGAGATTATACCTTCCTTGAAGCTTCTTAACACAACACAAGAGCTTTGAATGCCTAAAGAACCTTGATCCTTGCTTGTATAACCTTAAACTTTCATAAAAATTCAAGAAAACTAAAGTTATTTTTTGAAAGTTACTATTCACCATCTTTTTCCTTGAATTAATGGAAGAGATTGTGAAGGAATTAGAAGCTTAAACTTATAGGACATCCATATCTATGTACAAGGAACCTTAGATAATTACCTTGTGATTTAACAATGCTTGGAACTTGATTTTTGATTTTTCTTCCTTTGAAAAGAAGAAAAAGCCGAGAGCAATGTTGAAGAAATGAAAATTTTTGTGTTTGCTTTGATTTGTTTTGGCTAGCTAGGTTGTTTTGGTTTTGTTTTTGGTTAATTACCTTTCTAACCTTGAACTTTGTGTGGTTTACAATCATCCAACAATTCCTTCCCTTTTGTCATGCTTATGTCACCTTGCACATGTCATAATGCTTCCACTTGTCCATACCTTGTGATTTGATGATGTCACAATCCTTGGCTTCTTGTACAAGCTTGTCTCTTGGTCACTTATTTGTTTTACGGTTCGCTTATCTTTGGTTCTCGTTTATCGTTTGAGAGATCATATCCGGGATCTTATTACTTGGGTTCCCTTAACCTTTCTCAATACATTATATTCCTTTTATGATCCTCTCTTATAATCCTTTAATTTAAATCCTTTTTATCCTGTTACCTTATACTCAATTCTTTCCGTATCTAGTGGATTTCCGGGAAAAATCAAAGTGTTCGGAATTGGATTCTGACGATCTTTACATACACTTATATACCATATAGAGTACTAATAAAATCTCAGAATATCCATAACAGAACCCCTATATAGTGTGGCATGAAAAGTTTTCTCATTCAGCATAATCTGCAAAATCACTATTCATAAGGGTTTCAAAAATTTCCAAAAATTGGGGTTATTACAGTCTCCCCTCCTTAAAAGGATTCCGTCCCGGAATCAGATATAAAATGAATAGGGATACTCTCTTAGCATTGCACTTTCTAATTCTTGAGTAAATTTTCCCACATTGTGGTCCTATCACCAAAATCTGCCTAGTTTGATAACCCTTTTCCTAAGCACTTGTTCCTTTTTACTCTATAACCCTTCCTGGTTGCTCCATATAGGTTACGTCGGGTTGCATGTCTATGCGCTCATATGCCCCTATTTATCTGGCATCCGAATTACACTTTCTTAACATTGATACGTGGAACACGTTATGAACTTGCTACATATTCGGGGGTAGGACTAGCTCATATGCTATCTTCCCAATACGTCTTAATATATCCAAGGGTCCAACAATTCGTGGACTTAGCTTCCCTTTCTTTCCGAACCTCATCCTTCCTTTCCAAGGGAATACCTATAACAACACTAGGTCCCCTACTTCCTATTCCTTGTCCTTTCGTGTCAAATCAACATACTTCGTGTTCCCATCTTGGGCTACTACCAGCCGTCATCTGATTAAAATCTATTATATCCTTGATCCTTTGGACTACTGCGGGTCCGAGCATCTTACGCTCTACAACTTCATCCTAACATAAGGGAGATCGACATTGTCTTCCCTCAAGGATCTCATAAGGCGATATCTCAATACTGACATATGATCTATTATCGTAAGAAAACTCAATCCGTGTTAAGTGATCATTCCAAATTCTTTCAAGTCTATTGCACAGACTCTTATTATAGCTTTTAACATTAGAGCGTTTGCTTCTCAATACCCATTCTTTTCCGGTTCGTAATCGCTACTACCTTCCGTTCCTAATATTATACTGGTTATACTTTTGCTCGTTAGCATTCTATAACCTTTTAATAACCACGTCAACCTTAGTATCACTAACGCGTTAGAATCGGAATACCACCATACTTGGTACCACTTCCTTTCTAGCTGCCTCCATCTTCGAAAGCTTGATCCATCATATAGAAGTAAAAGAATTCATTGAGAGATCACTATGATCATGAACACTTATTACATTGCATAGTTAGTACAGAAGGTGGCCAGCCTTTAGTACTTGACAAGCAATTAAACAATAGCTGGTATCCTACTCGGCTTCTATCACACAGATAGATAGTCATTCGGAAATACCTCCCCTTCTGGAAGGGTTATTTTTCTCAGTTTATATGAAATGAAAAGAAGAGAAAAGAACGAATTGAAGAGAATTGTATATATGAAAAAAAATATACTGCCACAAAATATCTGGCTTGGAACCTATCTCTGAACTATAGAGGTTTGTCATAGGAGAATAAAACATATATGTATATATATCAAGTATTATCGCATCGCATTTCACATGCCTAAATATTTTTGCTATTCCGTCCATCGTTCTATGGACCCATGCTCTTCCTCGAGCTTATACACAATCACCTTTGAAACTCCCTCGATATCGAAAATCGAATCTGGGATCTCATTCTAGACATCATTGTTACTAGAATTCTATGCTTGCACCGCAATCTTCCTCATATAGTAATACGACTCTCTTTTCATAAGACGGAATAAATATTCAATAGGTAGATACTCTACTTAATTAGTCTATCAATGATAACTTATACACTACCACTACCAGATTAGTGGTACTCAATCTCAACATCCATTCCAATACAACTCTCACGGTTGTAATCAACTCATTACTCGCAGAATCATTGCTGCATTACTATGGTCCACCACTGACCTACCGTCGTCATTCACTTTCCATGAAATCTTAATATCTAACCATACGGAGTCCATACATGTCGTATAGAATACTTCTAAGGAGTTAACATAATCACCAATCATGATTCATGAAGAACACTCCTGATCCTGACATACATACATGACATGAAGCATATAAAATTGCAGAAGAGTTTCAATCAAAGCAACGATAGCAGGTTAATACCATTCTTAATCGTATGCCTTAAATAGAAGACTTAACTCAAGGTTTCGTCTAGTCCTTTTTGAAACATGGTCCTGGCTTATCTCAAGATAGTATCTTCTGAGATAGATAGCCCGCTCATGGCGATTACACGAATTATACCTCTACCAACTACTATTACGGTTGGGTATTGCACAGTCATCAGAAGGAATGTCAATCTTCCAAACCATAATACAACCTTCACGGCTTTAATCCTTATTACTGTATTCCTCTGGAACAAGCTCCTATAATTATCCTCTTACCTTTAAAGTGTCGGCCACCTCTTTGGCCTTTCCTGATAGTAAAATTTCCTTACAGTCAATGTCATTTTAACCACCTCCAAATAAATTTTCTACCTCATTTCAATCACTGCTTATGTGAAGATGTCTTCCTTAAAATCTGATGAGTAAAAAAAAAATCACCATTTTTCCATAAGTTATTGCCTCAGTCTTTAGAGGTTAATCACTGTCACGACTGACTCCCAATCATACTTAGAACATCTTTAATCTTAGGTCCTAATTTCCCTGAACAATTTCGACCTTTACTGGTTCGATCCATAATTTCTCGTGGTTTAACACGTGCCCCACTTGGCATCATTGTAATTACGTCATATTTCCTTTATCAACATTTCTATTCTTGAGAATTTTGAATATTACCTTTCTTTCTTGTAAAACCTCTTAGGTTATCCTTGAATCGTCCCTCCTGTATTCCCTAGATATAGGGCATATCAAGATACCATTTATTAATACCAGAATCATTGTCTATATACTTCTGAAAAATTTCTCCACTGATTCTTAAAGGTTGTTATTACCTTAATCCTTTGCAATTCATACTGTCAAACTCATACTATCCCTATTAAGGGTGAAATGCCAACCTTTATGCATTCCCCTGGGATTCATTTTAAGTTACCGATGTTCTATCCTTAGTTCCACCTTTAAAAAAAGTACATGCATCCTTCCATGGATAAATCAAGTCATATATCCCTGATGAGGGTATCTTATTCGATCATTCCTACCTCGATAGTATATGCCTAATTTTACAATAACATCTGTATTCCAAATGAGGTCAATCAATATGGCCTCCAAAAGATAACAACGGTTATCCGCTTGTCTTGCCTAATTTGATAACGATAACAAAGATGTTCTGGAAGATATTGGTCGTGTTCAACGTGAACCTCTTCTTAATAATTCCTTATTTACTTTTGTTGTTTACCTCAATAGTCACCTCAATGTTGGGATATCTTTCATACCTAGCGTCTCCCTTTCTGGGTATCAAGCCACCGGTCTTACACTTCACATTCTTGAAGGTCACTTCCTTCATCCAATTTTCCTAATTTCTTACTTCCTTGTCTCCTCAGTCTATCCGCGTCTCATTATTTATCCTTCGAACTATTTCAAGGTTTCCTCGAATCCTCCCAACTTACAGGGGATAAAATATATGTATCTCTTATTCCTTCGATCATCAACTTTAACTCATGGTGAATCACCCTCATCCTGATGATTACATACTTTTCTATTTCTATTGCTACGAGTCTTTAGGGTTTCCTCAAACCCAACTCCCTTATCATACCTCAAACTCTATTGCCTTTATATTCATTTCCACTTCAGTTTCTTTTTATTTTCCTTTCTCTTATCATTTTTTCACGAACCAACACCACATAAGCATTGATTTCAAACATCCCGTCATTCTGGATTTGTGTCCTCAGAACGAATCTTGACAACTTTTACAACTTAGATTCATAATTCATCATACTCGTCTGCCTTTGTTCTGGCTCTAAAGCTTTTACACTATCTCCATAACCTTGGGAAGTACTTTCCTGAAAACAATTGACTGAACTTAAATCAGTTTATTATAATCTCTTGCTCCGTGCCTTCCTTGGCCTTTCACCAGCGGGTGGTCTCTCTCTTAGGAGGGTAAGTGACAAAAACAGTCTTTTGTGGTTCGTCAATCATTTAGAATCTCAATTGATTCCTCTATTTCCTTTAGCCAGGCCCTTGCCTCGGCTGGGCCAGCTTGTTCCTTGGAACTCTGAGAGCTTAGCGACTTAAAGGTCCTGAAAGAATTTCTCACCGCACTGTCTCCTCAAGGTGGTGGTTGGGGATAATAGTCTAAGTTCTTTTTTAGACAGGTCCATGAATTGCCCCATAGGAGTACCGTCCTGGTTCTCCCTATCTTGCTCGACTTCTGTTTCTCAGTATGAAATGTTTTCTCATCCTCCCCATAATCGGGGTCATCCTACATATTTTAAATCCTCATTTTCCACTTCATTATGTTATGGGTTCCTTCTATCTTGATGGCGACCTCCCTGACTATCACGTTCAGGGTTTGCTCTAAATCTTATTCCTCAAACTAGCTTTCATCTAAGATTTCATCTTTAAGCTCTTGAACGTTTGGAACTCAAATTCTGTAGGAATACCTCATTATTCCCTTATCATTTTTCTCGGTATTAATCTTTAATCTAATTGTTGGCTCTCTGCCTTCATTCATCACTTTTTCTGGCACAATATGTTCTTTTTCGATAATTCGGACTGTATTGCAATCTCAAACATCTTTTCGGTACCGGCTCCGGTTACCTTCACTTCTATTTCCATTTTCTCAAAATCTCTTGTAAACTCTCTCAAAGACATTATCATCTTGAGTCTCTCCTTTTTACTAAGGGCATCAGCCACCACATTGGCTTTCCCCGAATGATAAAGAATCTCATAATCGTAATCCTTGATTAGCTCTAACCACCTCATTTGGCGCATGTTGAGCTCTTTTCTGTGTGAAAATGTACTAGAGCACTTATGGCTTAGGTAATTCTCGCACTTCTCTCCATACAAGTAATGCCTCCAATCTTTAGGGCAAAACTATTGCCATGAGCCCAAGCTCATAGGTGGGGATATCGAATTTTATATTCCCTTAATTTTCTTGACGCGTACGCGAGTACCTTGTTGTGCTTTATAAGAGCACCCTAATTCCTTATGCGAAGCGTCAATACAAACCACAAAATCTCCTTTTTCCATCCGGCAATGCCAACATAGGGGCCATCACCAATCTTTGCTTCAGTTCTTGAAAGTTGTTCTCGTATTTCTCTGTCCATTCGAACTTCTCAGTCTTACGAGTAAGCCGCGTTAAAGGGGCTACTATCCTTAGGAACTTGAACGAACCTCTGGTAGTGACCGACCAATCCTACCTCTGGTAGTCGACCTAACCATGGTCATCAATTCATCAGTGGTCCTTTATTCATTCTTGTCGGGATCCTCCATGGGATCCTCCTCAGCAACTATCCTTTCTAGGACCACATTCTCAACCGCTACATCCTCAATATTAATATCATCCGGTCCCTCATTAGGGTGTTCCATTAGATCCACAATCCGATCCCCAATCAGTAATAAAACATCATCGCGCTGTTGCTCCTCAACCTCAGGGTTCGGAGTCCCACTACTATATACGATAACGAACTACGCTTCTATCACGATATTTATAAAGGTTCCCATAAGGGTTTTAACTGTCAGTACTACGTTAGGTAGCCCGACTATGAACTTGGCAAGAGTTCTTATTATCTTAGTGAACTTATTATCTTAACATCACATCATCTCTGAGGTTTATAACGCTTAGCTCTGATACCATTTCTGTAACACCCCCAAATCCGGGGTCGGGAATCCGGGTTGTCACGAGTTCCATTTCCCTTAATAACACCCAATCTTAATAAACAATCAACTACTCTGTACTGTGACCCCACAATAAACACACACACCACAAGTTATAGTCTCAGAGATGAATATCCAAAAGTAACACGAATCATTTTATTCCAAAATTATATGCCATTACACCTTAAAAGGGTTTCTGAATAGATTTACATTTCTTTGCCATTATTACAATTCATAAATATACATAATCTGGTACATCAAAAGTTGAAAGCCTAGCCTATTGGTAGCTCCTACCTCAGCTACGGCGGCATCAATGCCTATAGGAAACTGCAGAACGTTTCCTATCCGCTCGCGAATCGGGAGCTCGGTCTTGTTCATCTTTTCTATCTGTTATTGTGTGATGAAAGAAGAAAGCAAGGGTGAGCAGCAAGCCCACCAAAATAATATGTATAATGATTAACAATATATGTGCCTTCTCATAGTACTCATGAAAGTCTTGGTCAAAAGAAATGAACCAAGTTTGATATCTTAATGCGATAAAGTCTCAAAATATTCAGTATATATACATATATACTTTTCAAAATCTTGGAAGTCCTCTTCCATGTATAATATACACAAAGTTCCAGTTTATAACTGTATAAAAAAATATCGTTGCAAGGTGATCTCATATATCTAACCTTGTCTCAACGTTTTTCTGAAAGTCTTTGATATGCATAAGATAATCATTTACTAGATATAAGTTTAAAAGATGAAGTTACAAGATACTCCAATATACTTATATCTTTTCCGAATACTACTTGAACTACCACCGTTCAAGTTATAATTAGTTTCAAAAGTTCATCACACTGATGAGACCACAAAATAAGACTTGAATAGATTCAATCTTTGAAATAATTTGAAGGAAATGAAGTTATGATATACTTTATTAAGTCCCGATATATATATACACCTATATATATACATACGTTTCCTGAAAACCTCTATCATGTAAAGTATGAACAGAATTGCAATATCCAATAAATTTGGAAAGGAAAGAATTTTGGCATAAACCTGATATCTTGCTGATCAGGCAAAGATACCAATAAGTAACCTTTTCCAACTAGTAGATGGACGAATTCCCCACTGGTCATCACCCTGGTCGCAATAGGACCTTATGCTGGACTGCCACTCAGCCACTTATGCATTTGATGGACTCCCACTGAGCCACTTACACTATCATGGATACCCACTGAGCCCATGTTGCTTATGCCGACTCGATAGATGGACTTACTTCCCGAACGTTGGGTAAGTAATCAATTCATTTACCAAAACTGCAACCTTGTTGCGAATATAAAATACACCATAGAGCCGGATCCCTCAGGTTTTGAGCGAGTATTTAAATCCCCTTTTTAAAAGGAAGATCTTAAATATAAAAATGAGTTTTGGGATCCGCTCTAACTTTTAAAAATAATTTTGAAGACTCGAAAACACTTTAAAGAGTGTTTGGAGTAATGCTGATTTAATAAGATTAATCAGTCCCAATGTATTTAGAAAATATCTGAATATTATTATTTAAATAATATTCCCATAAAGAATAATCTTTATACAAATAATTGAAGTAGAAGTTGTAAGACTTATACTTGAAATGAGTATTAAATAACCAAATATATACTTATACGAATGTACTATCTTTATTTGAATAATCAAAAGTAAGTTTGATTATCGAACGTTATTCTTTAATAAAATAAAGAATATTATTAAATAATAAGCAGAGTCATAATACCTCGAATGAATATTATAAATAATATTCATTAAATAAATAAAGGAGTCATACATCCTCAAATGAATATTCAATTAATAATTATTAATAATATAACTGAGTCATAAGCCCTCGAATGAATATTCGAAATAATATTCAATAATAAAATAAAGGAGTCATAAGTCCTCGGATGAATATTCGAAATAATATTCAATAATAAAATAAAGTTAAAGTTATCGAATAAACCTTATTCGATTAGTAGTTTTGAAAACTATAACCATATATATATATAAATATATATATTATACTCGGGAACATCGACTCCCGGTTTAGAAATATGTTCACCTTTTGATCCCCTATACTAAGGGTAAACTCAATACTGCTTATCTCTAGCATAGGTATTATGCAACTGTAAGCATTTTAACCAACATATATATAATCCAAGAATATGAAACAGGCATGCATATATACCATATGACATGCTACAATATATCGCAAGAATTTGCTAATAACAAATATGCATTTATCGCAAGATCATGCATATACACATATACATCACAACAATAGTATAACGGGTAGAAAACTTGCCTGAGTGCTCCCGGATAGACTTAAGCTTAGAGTGGATCCGATAACCTATGAACAACAACATAAGTCGGAATTAAACCCCGGTCGCTTAAGAAACTAGACTTTAACCATTTAGAGTCCTAACGTTCGCTTTCGCGCTTAACGATTCACTTAAGTCGCTCGAGTACTCTCGGCTCCACCATTTTTAATAAATTAACCATTAAGGGTTTTAAGGCGATTCTTTCGCGAGTGTCTTACCAACTACCTAACACACTTAACATAATTGTTTCATACTTCAATTAGTCCTTTAAGGTCTCTAACCTATGTTTCAAAATAAGGCGAGGGGTAATGATTCGTTCGCGAAACGTCGTTACTTAAAACAGCCGTTTCTCCTAAACCGTACATCGGAATCAAACGAACCACATATCAAAATGAAGCTCGTAACATGAATTATCTAAACATGGCAATGGTCAAAACCTAGCAGGGAGTTATCGGGTCCTAATGTTATGAACAAAAGCAGTCTAAAGTAAATCGGACATTACGACGGCTATGTTTACGCGATTTCCCAATTTTATACCATTCCAATTCAACACCAAACCATCACCAATCAACCCACAATCACAACCCAATCAAAACTCCATCCATACTTTATTATAACAGCCCCAAGAACTCAACATTAACAATTTATACTATTCTTTATCATGAATTTAAACTACACTTAAGTTCATTAATCAACAACCAAGATTTACAACTCCAAAAACATCCCAAAACCAACTAATCTCTACATACACAACCTTCAAGCCTCTCATGAACTATAACACTCATATTATGCTCTTAACATTCAATAACAAAGCTTGGTTAAGAGATTATACCTTCCTTGAAGCTTCTTAACACAACACAAGAGCTTTGAATGCCTAAAGAACCTTGATCCTTGCTTGTATAACCTTAAACTTTCATAAAAATTCAAGAAAACTAAAGTTATTTTTTGAAAGTTACTATCCACCATCTTTTTCCTTGAATTAATGGAAGAGATTGTGAAGGAATTAGAAGCTTAAACTTATAGGACATCCATATCTATGTACAAGGAACCTTAGATAATTACCTTGTGATTTAACAATGCTTGGAACTTGATTTTTGATTTTTCTTCCTTTGAAAAGAAGAAAAAGCCGAGAGCAATGTTGAAGAAATGAAAATTTTTGTGTTTGCTTTGATTTGTTTTGGCTAGCTAGGTTGTTTTGGTTTTGTTTTTGGTTAATTACCTTTCTAACCTTGAACTTTGTGTGGTTTACAATCATCCAACAATTCCTTCCCTTTTGTCATGCTTATGTCACCTTGCACATGTCATAATGCTTCCACTTGTCCACACCTTATGATTTGATGATGTCACAATCCTTGGCTTCTTGTACAAGCTTGTCTCTTGGTCACTTATTTGTTTTACGGTTCGCTTATCTTTCGTTCTCGTTTATCGTTTGAGAGATCATATCCGGGATCTTATTACTTGGGTTCCCTTAACCTTTCTCAATACATTATATTCCTTTTATGATCCTCTCTTATAATCCTTTAATTTAAATCCTTTTTATCCTGTTACCTTATATTCAATTCTTTCCGTATCTAGTGGATTTCCGGGAAAAATCAAAGTGTTCGGAATTGGATTCTAACGATCTTTACATACACTTATATACCATATAGAGCACTAATAAAATCTCAGAATATCCATAACAGAACCCCTATATAGTGTGGCATGAAAAGTTTTCTCATTCAGCATAATCTGCAAAATCACTATTCATAAGGGTTTCAAAAATTTCCAAAAATTGGGGTTATTACAATATAGATATTCTATAAGTTTAAGCTTCAATTTCCTTCACAATCTCTTCCTAAAAATCATGGAAGAAGAGGGTGAATAGTGTTTTTCAAGAACTTAAAGTTTTGTTCTTAAGTTTTTGTTTAGATTAAGCTTTGGTAAGGACATTCAAGGGTGATTCCAAGCTCCTTAGTTACTTTTACTCACCAACGAAGGTATAACCTCATACCCTAGCCCTACTTTTGTATATTTAGATTTTTGTGTTTTGTATGGTTCATAAAATGCTTGGTTATTGTGTATTTAGAGATGGGTTGGTGTTATGATGTGTTTGGAGTTGTAAATCTTGATAATTAGTTAAAGAACTTAAGTAAGCTTTTAGTTCATGATTGGGAAGTAGTATAAGTAGATAATATTGAGTTGTTGGGGATGTTATGGTGAAGTATGGATGGAGTTTGGTTGTGATGTTGATTTTGGGTTGATTGTGGGTTGATTTGGAGTGGTATAAATTTGGGTAATCGCGTAAATATAGCCGTCGTAATGCCCGATTTACCGTAGACTGTTTTTGTTCTTAACATCAGAACCCTTGAACTCACTGTTAGGTTTTTACCATTGCCATGTTTAGATAGTTCATGTTACGAGCTTCGTTTTGATATATGGTACGCTTGAATCCGATGTACGATTTAGGAGAAATGACCGTTTTAAGTAACGGCGTTTCGCGAACGAACCATTTCCCCTCGCCTTACTTTGAAACCTTGGTTAAGGACCTTAAATGACTAATTGGGATATGGAACAATTATGTTAAGTGGATTAGGCAGTTGGTAAGGTACTCGCGAAAGAATCGCCTTAAAACTCTTAATGGTTAATTTATTAAAAATGGTGGAGCCGAGGGTACTCGAGCGACTTAAGTGAATCGTTAAGCGCATAAGCGAACATTAAGGTTCAATTGGTTAAAGTCTAGTTTCTTAAGCGACCGTGGTTTAATTCCGGCTTATGTTGTTGTTCATAGGTTACCGGACCCACTCTAAGCTTAAGTCTACCCCGGAGCACTCAGGCAAGTTTTCAACCCGTTATACTGTTGTGGTGATGTATATATATATATGCATTATCTTGTGATAGATGTATGTTGGTTAATTAGCAAATTTTGTGATATATTGAAGCATGCTGAGATGGTATATATATACATGTCTGTTTCGTAATCTGGTTATCTATCTGTTGATTTGAATGCTTATAAGTTGCATAATACCTATGCTAGAGATAAGCAGTAGTTGCGTATACCCTTAGGATAGGGGACCCAGAGGTGAACATTTTCTAAAACCAGGAGTCGATGTTCCCGAGTATATTATATATTATATATATTTATATATATATATATATTGATATAGTTTAAAACTATTAACCGAATAAGGTTTATTCGATAGCTTTATTTTATTTAATGAATATTATTATGAATATTCATTCGAGGACTTATGACTCCGCTTATTTATTTAATGAATATTACTTTGAATATTCATTCGAGGACTTATGACTCGGTTTATTTTATTTAATGAATATTATTCTGAATATTCATTCGAGGACTTATGACTCCGCTTATTTATTTAATGAATATTACTTTGAATATTCATTCGAGGACTTATGACTCGGTTTATTTTATTTAATGAATATTACTTTGAATATTCATTCGAGGACTTATGACTCTGTTTATTCTATTTAATGAATATTATTTTGAATATTCATTCGAAGACTTATGACTCCGTTTATTTTATTAATGAATATTATTTTGAATATTCATTTGAGGACTTATGACTCCGATTATTTACTAATTAATATTCTTTATTTTATTAAAGAATAATGTGTCAATAATCAAACTCACTTTTGATTACTCAAATAAAGATATTACTTTCGTATAAGTATATCTTTGGTTATTTAATATTCATTTCAAGTATAAGTTTTACAACTTCTACTTCAATTATGTTTATAAAGATTATTCTTTATGGGAATATTATTTAAATAATAATATTCAGATATTTTCTAATATATCGGGACTGATTTATTTCATTAAATCAGCATTACTCCAAACATTCTTAAAAATGTTTTCGAGTATTCAAAATGATTTTAAAAGTTAGAGCGGGTCCCAAAACTCATTTTTATAGTTAAGATCTTCCTTTCGAAGGGGATTTAAATACTCGCTCAAAACTTGAGGGATCCGGCTCAGTGGTGTATTTTACATTCGCAACGAGGTTGCTGTTTTGATAAATGAATTGATTACTTACCCAACGTTCGGGAAGTAAGTCCATCTATTGAGTCGGCATAAGCAACATGGGCTCAGTGGGCGTCCATGAAAGTGTAAGTGGCTCAGTGGGAGTCCATCAAATGCCTAAGTGGCTGAGTGGCAGTCCAGCATAAGGTCCTATTGCGGCCAGGGTGATGACCAGTGGGGAATTCGTCCATCTACTAGTAGAAAAGGTTACTTATTGGTATCTTTGCGTGATCAGCAAGATATCAGGTTTATGCCAAGGTTTTCTCCTTTCCAAATTCATTGGATATTGCAACTCTGTTTATAATTTTCATAACAGAGGTTTTCAAGGAGTGTATGAAATGTATATATATATAGGTGTATATATATATATATCGGGACTTAATGAAGTATCTCGTAACTTCATTATTTATAATGATATTTCAAGGATTGAATCTATTCAAGTCTTATCTTGTAGTCTCATCTGGGTGATGAACTTTTGAAACTGATTATAACTTGAACGGTGGTAGTTCAAGTAGTATTCGGATATAAGTATATTGGAGTATCTTGTAACTTTATCTTTTAAACTTATATCTAGTAAATGATTATCTTGTGCATGTCAAAGATTTTCGGAAAAACGTTGAGACAAGGTTAGATATATGAGATCACCTTGCAACGATATTTTATACAGTTATAAACGGGAACTCTGTGTATATTATACATGTCAGAGGATTTCAAAGATTGTGAAAAGTATATATGTATATATATACTGAATATTTTGTGACTTGGTCGCGTTAAGATATCAGCTTGGTTCATTTCTTCTTGACCAAGACTTTCATATGTACTATGAGAATGCTCATATATTGTTAATTATTATACATATTATTTTGGTGGGCTTGTTGCTCACCCTTGCTTTCTTCCTTCATCACACAACATCAGATAGACAAGATGAACAGGACCAAGCTCCCAATTCGCGAGCGGATAGGAAACGTTCCGCAGTTTCCTATAGGCATTGATGTCGCTGTAGCTGAGGTAGGAACTACCAATAGGCTAGGCTTTCAACTCTTGATGTACCAAACTTATGTATCTTTATGAATTGTAATAATGGCAAAAAAATGTAAATTTATTCAGAATCCCTTTTAAGGTGTAATGGCATATAATTGTGGAATAAAATGACTCGTGTTATTTTTGGATATTCATCTCTAAGACTATAACTTGTGGTGTGTGTGTTTATTGTGGGGTCACAGTACAGAGTAGTTGATTGTTTATTAAGATTGGGTGTTATTAAGGGAAATGGAACTCGTGACAACCCGGATCCTCGACCCCGGATTTGGGGGTGTTACAGTATAGATATATGTTGATGATATCATATTTGGTTCTACAAATGCCAAACTCTGTGAAAGGTTTGCAAAGCTAATGCAGTCAAGATATCAAATGAGTATGATGGGAGAACTTAGTTATTTTATAGGCCTTCAAGTCAAGCAAAATGAATAAGGTACTTTTATCTGTCAATCCAAGTACACCAGAAATTTACTTAAGAAATTTGGAATGCAAGACAGTTCAATAGCATCCACTCTCATGGCAACTGCAACCAAGTTAGATAAAGATACTGGGTCATCAGTAGATATTACTAACTACAAAGGTATGATTGGTTCTTTACTCTATTTATTTGTAAGTAGACCTGATATCATGTATGCTACCTGTCTTTGTGCAAGATTTCAGACTGATCCAAGAGAACCTCATCTAATTGTTGTGAAAAGAATTTTCAAATACCTTAAGGGTACAACTGATCTAGGATTGTGGTATCCTAGAGAATCAGATTTTAAGCTAATAGGTTACTCAGATGTAGATTTTGCAGGATGCAAAATAGACAGCAAAAGCACAAGTGGAAGCTGCCAATTTCTTGGAGGCAGATTAGTTTCTTGGTTTAGCAAGAAACAGAAATCAATTTCCACATCAACTGCAGAAGCAGAATATATTGCTGCAGGAAGCTGTTGTGTACAGATTCTTGGGATGAAGAATCAGTTACTGGATTATGGGTTAGAATTTTCTAAAATCCCTATTTACTATGATAATCAAAGTGCTATTGCTATGACAGGTGATCCAGTTCAACACTCAATGACGAAGCACATCAGCATTAGGTACCATTTCATAAGGGAACATGTGATGGAAGGTACAGTAGAATTGCATTTTGTTCCAACAGATCAACAACTAGCAGATATCTTTACAAAACCACTATGTGAAGCTACTTTTACCAGACTGGTAAATGAACTTGGAATGGTTTCAGGTTCTTTCTCTAAATTTGCTTATTTTTTGTTTTCATGCATCAGACTTTATCATCAGTGTTTACAGATTGTTTTATTTTCATATAATCTATCCTTTAATTGAAATACATTAAATGCTGATTGTTATCTGATGTGGATCTTTATACTCTAATAGTGATCTGAATGTTCTGTGACTATTCAATCTAATGAAGATACATGTGCTAGATGCTGACCTACGTAGTCTTTAATATACTAGAAATCCCATGTTTGAATTAGTTGTTTATGTGGAAACTCATTAACACAAGCAAATTCTGATTTTGAGCTTAGTCAAATTTACTTTGTGTATCTTATTACTAAGTCGCAAACTAGATCCTGGCTTCTTATTTGTCAAATTCTGACGTTAGTAAACCTTAAGGATGAACCAAATGCTTGATAAGCCTCACTTTTCAAAAGAAAAGCAAAGAAAAGAAAAAATACAGTCAGGTACTCCTTTGAGATCTAGAGTAAATATGTGGAAGGGAAGACCCAAGTGTATTGCTGGTATTAAGTAATATGCATTAGAAAAGCAAATAAATTTTTCTTTGTGACTTTTCACATTCTCTGATTACTGGAGAAATACTCTGATAATAGCATAAAATCTGATAAGCAGTTGTGACTCACTTACACTGAGAAGCCACTGTAAAAAAGAATTTCAAAAGATGCATAAAATGAGCACAAACAGTTAAGGTGGACTCTTGCATAAATTTTTTCTATAGTAGACTTCATGATTGATGATAGATTTTAAGCACTTTTCTTAGTTATGCCTTATTTCTAAGATGTACTGAAGTCTATCCGACTTTAATCTTTATCTGATATTCTGCTAAATGCACACACTCTCACTCCATATGAATGATGAAAATTATTGTGGTGATTAAGTTGTTTTTAACAAATAGTTAAGTGTCACTTACATATATTATGAGGACAAGTTTTGATATAAGTTCTGATGATTAAACTCTGAAGAATTAAGTCAGTATTTGTATGAAGAATCACAGAAAAAGATATTGACTTTTTGAGTTGATAAGCCATATTCTGATGACTGTTAAAATCTGATAAAAGTTAAGTTCTGATATTAAATCCTGATGGAAACTCTGATTCTTACGTGGCATTATTCTTTACTTGACTTATTTGTGGTGAATACTGCAACGGTCATATTTAATCAGAATATATTTAGGTGAAATAAAAACAGTCATAATCATTTGAGTTAGTGGTAAACGTGTTTGTGCTGAAAAACTGCATGTGCACGGTAATTATTGCTTATTTCCCGTGCCCATTAACTCCCGCTTTAACTTTTTACTGACTGTTCACACGTTGCCAGGTGTAAATTGTCTGCCATGCTTCATAAATATAACTGTTGAGTGGAGAGAGTATATATGGGAGTTAAAAGATTTTCTAATCTTTTACCTACTTTTCTATTCTTAATCTCTCTTATTCTCTCTCTCTCTCTAATATTCTCTGAAACTTTTTCTTTCAGGACTTTTATCAAACACCTTGCAAACACTCTCTTTCTCACTTAATCTCTTATAGAGATGGCACTAAAAGACTTGATTTTTAATGGAGCTAAGTTTGTTCATAACAACTACTCGTCTATTCTTAGCAAGAATGAAGCTCCATCGGAACTTCACTTTATTCGGGACTTTCTTGCTAATTTTGATATTGGGTATGCTTTGACCCAACCTGAAGCAATATCTGGAACTCAAGTACTGGAGTTTTGGAGAAGTGGCGTATATGATGATGGTGGTGCTCATGCCCCAAGTATCATCTTTACAACAGGGGAGGATGAGCATGTCGTGACTTTGGCTAAAATTCGCTAAGCACTGCAACTACCTAAGAATTGCATTTATTCGACTGTTGAGGAGCCAGTTCTTCAACAGATGATGGCTAGTCTGGGGTATGAAAAGACATTGGCAAAGCTGGGTCAATTAAAGAGACCTTACATAAGGAGGGAATGGAGTTTCTTCTTTGACTGCATCACAAAGGCTTTTGCAAATAAATGCTTTAATTTTGATGCAATCCCAATTCTCAGTCAACAAATCGGGTATGCTCTCATTAATAAAACTGATTTTAATTATGCAATTGCTATTTTAGGCTTTATTGGGGATAGGATGACAGAAGATAGGAATACAGTTTACTTTGCTAGATTCTTTCAACTTATTTATAGTTTTTGTTGTACAGATAAGCCCCAATTAGCTAGTGAATTAATTCCACCATTTAGACTTGCTAAAAGAGCTTTTAATGACTTGTTATCTACTGATAATAAGAAGGCTGTGTTGAGACCCCTCTAAATTCCCATATCTATCAAACAAGCCTTAATAAACTATGATCCAGTTACATACACTACACTATATCCTGATGTCCAACCATCTGAACCTCAACCTTCAGCACCTACCACCACTACACAAACACCTCAAACTTCTCAACCACAACCAAAATCTACCATCAGGACATCTTTCAAACCATCCACTCAATCATCTCAACCTGAATCATCAGCACATACCATCAGACCTTCATCTTCAAGGCCAAAGAGGACAAAGTCTGTTCCTCAACTTCCTCAAAAGAGAAGGAAAATGATTCTCAGGGATGAATCTGAAAGTGAAGAGGAAGCACAGGTTCATGCTTCAGAACCTGTGACAATTGAAGCTGAGAATGTTACTTCTTAGAAAGAAACTGCAACTCAAAGTTCTAATACTTTGAAGAGGAAATCTATAAGTTCTGATGCTATAACAACAACCCCTTCATTGGCAAGGAGATTGAAGAAAATGAGGGCAAAAAGGTATAATGCTAAATCTCCATCTGAAGATACTGCAGAAGCTGAGGAAGGGGATCAGGAATCTCTGATCTCAAAAGAGCCAATAATAATTAAATCTCTGCCACCTCCAACTAAAAATCAAGATATTGTTCCTGATACAGTGGTTACACCTCCATTCTCTCCTCTTCATGAAGATATTACAGTTGAAGATTCAGGCTTAAGTCCTGAAATTGACATTCATAGGCTGCACATTCCTTCTATTCTGTATTTGGAAGCTCCTATAGAAGCTCAACAATCTCCAGTTCAATCTCCAATCTTAAATGCTGAGATGCCAACTCCACTTGTTTCTCCAAAGAATGCTGAAATTCCTACAGTAGATGAGGTAATTCCTGAATCTCCAGTTGCCTCACACACTATTGTTCTGTCAGAACATAGTGAATCTTCTTCAAGTTCCGAAGACAGTGTTTCTGTTGAGACTCCAGCTCCCATTCTGGGAAAGGAAGCATTGGTAAAGAAGTTTATTGAGCAGGATGCCCCTATACCTTGGGAAGATACTCGCAGGGGAGTTGAGTAGACCAAGAAGTGGAATGATTCTGATTTCATTCCAAGTTCTAACATTCTGATAGAGCATGTGTCAAAAGCTGATGAGTTATTGTCAAATTCTGATTTCAAGACACAGCTCAAGATCACTGCTCTCTCTACCAAGCATCTTCAAGGTCTTCACTCTCAAACTCAAGAAAAGGTTGATAAGCTTCTAGAAAAAGCTGATAAGCTAGACATGGAGACCAAGCTTGATAAAAAGAGGTTTATCAGACCTATTTCTGAAAAGGTAGAAACAATAGAGAAAACTCAAGAGAAGCAACAGGCTCAAATTTCTGAGGTTCTGGCAAATCAAGCTTCTCAACAGGATCAATTGAATGAAATTCAAACTTCAGTAGAACATCTTCTCTCACTCCTACTATCTGATGATGCCAAAAAGGGGGAGAAGATAGTTAAGTCTAAATGCTCAGATGATCAAATACTGAAGAAGACAGATGATGAAACTGATGACCAGGGAAACCCTAGTCAGGGTAGAGGTCAAGCTTAGAGTAAATAGAGCAGCAAAGTGAAACTAAACTCTGATGCAAGAAAATCTTCTACTCAAAAGAAGACAAGTTCTGAAGTTGCTCAAACTGAAAATCTGATAGCAAGTACTGATATTCAAAATCTGAGATCAAGTTCTGATGAGCAAAGACTGACAAAGCCTGATGTTCTGATACAAGGTGGAAGTCAAGATTCTCAAAAGTTCATGCTAACTCTGAAGCTCAAGGGAAAGCAGACTACTGTCTACTACAAGGATCCCAAGATTCAGACACTTGATGAAGAAATTGCTAGAAGATTATTTCTGAAACATAATCCAAGAATGGATTTAGATAATCTCAAGGAGGAAGAAGCTAGATTTAAAGCTGAAAAGAAAAATCTAAAGCCAAAAGCTTCTGTTACAAAGAAACCTGCAAGGCCTAAGGAAAAAGGCATTATGATCAAGGAGAAGTCACAAACTGAGGCATCTAAAGCCAAGACTAGATCACAATCTGAGATTGATTCCAAAGACAAAGGGAAAGGAAAAGTTGATGAACCAACCAAGCCACTGGAGATGAAAATTCCTCAAATTCTAATAAAGCCAGTGTGCAGAATGGTTCAAAGTACTGATGATATTCTTGCTGAAGATGAAAATGTTCAAAATTTGAAAAGAAAGAAGACTTCTGAAGAATCAAAGAAAACCTCTGACAAGGCTCAAGTTGTTCAGAGTGAAGAACAACAAGAAGCAACAAGTTCTGATAAAGTCAAGAAGTTAACCTCTGACAGTGCTCAAGTTGATTTAGAAAAAATGGAAGTAGCTGATAAAAAGAAACTTCTGTGGAAAAATGTCAAACCATCAGATCCTAAGAAAAGCCAATTGTTGTCTGCATTCATGACTATTGGGTTAAATGCTAGAGAACCAAGAGACAGGGTTGGACTAGGTTTTGATGAAGCTAAAATCAAAACAGGACTTGAAGTTGCTATAAGAGATCCATTTTTACTAACTGACAAACCTTTTGAAGAAGTTACTCAGAAATACCTTAACAAGGTTATCTCTGTTCAAGTGGTACTGGATGTTCATGATAAGCACAACATCAAAGAAATCTGATTCTATTTCTTAAAGATGGAAGGACATATCAGATGTCAGAATCAGATGTACTAAACAAAACTCTGAAAGAACTTCAATTCTTTCATTACCTTTTAGAGGTAAAGTCTAATATTACCAGGAGATGGTCAAACTTCATATTGAAGACCATCAGAGATAAAACAAGAATTTCTAGTTCAAGATTTATAGAATTCATTCCTAATATTGTTGAAGATAATGGAAGTGAAATTCCAATGAAGAAGAATTCTGCTAAGCTTGAGGTAATACTGAAAGAGAAATGTCTATGCTACAATGAAGACTCTTCTCATCCTAGGGTAATAAGACTGGACAATGGTTTAGAAAGAAACCATATCCCTACTTTAAGGACTGCAATCTATCAGATTGGGAGTCAGAATGAAGAGATGAAGAAAGTCAAGACTACACTCTCTTAGGTCCTGAGGATTAAAGAAGAAAAGCTGATATCACACTTTGTTAAGAATCATTATGGATTCAGATTGACTCAGTGAGATTGGTAAAAGCTACAAGAACTGTAAGTTGTAGTTAGTTATTCAGTAAAATTCTTTATGCATTTGAACTTAAATGTTTTTGACATCATCAAATCTATTAACTTGTATATTTTGCATAATTTACAAGTTGGGGGAGATTGTTAGATATATTTGAGATGTCATGTCTAATATGTTTCATATTTAGTTTTCAGATCTTAACAAACAGGAAATATCAGTACTTACTGGAATCAGTACTTACTGGAAGTCGGAACATAATATCAGGACTTAAGGTCATGTCATAACTTACGTACCGGAGGACTTACAGTTAAGGAAGGAAGCTGATTTAAAGTAGAAGATCGAGTCTAAAACAAAAGAAGATATGCATGGAAAGAATTAGAAGACTGGAAGACTTGTATAAGATATCTGATTGATATATTTTAGGAGACAAAATTATATTCCATATCAATTAGAAATTATCGTGTAACTGTGTAGTATATAAACACAGACATAGGTTTACATTACATGTGTTATCATTATCGAGATATATTATTCATTGTAACCTAGCAGCTCTTAGTGATATTTGTTCATCACTGAGAGAGGACAGTTCCATTGTAACAGAGTTTATTATATTGAATATATCTGTTTACCGTTACTTGTGTTCAAGATCGATTTGATCGTAGTAACACTGTATTCAACCCCCTTCTACAGTGTTGTGTGACCTAACACAGCATCAATCAGAAACTGAATTAAAACTATATCTTAAAATTTATCCAAAACCGAAACACTTGATAAATCATTTATTGTATGATTATCAAAACAATTTAGAAACAACAATTTAGATTGGAATCCTCGAACGACGGTGTGTTTCCGCCGGTGATCAGCTACGGAGCAACACCGGTATGCCGAAGCATATCCAACTAAACAAGGGTTACCCAAGGCACATATTGGCCTAACAAGGTATTAAATCCTGTATAATACATAGCTCCCACCGGACCGCCATCATGGCCTCTCACGCAACCATCCAATCTTAAAATATTTTATTGAAAGGGGTCATAATAATCGACACCCTTATAAATTTTACTCCCTCATTCACTTGGTCAGGAATACTCGCAACCAAATCATTTTTTTCTCAAATTATAAAACATTTATAAATACGATATTTGGATAAGTAAAAACAATTAACTATTCTGAACATAGAATAGCCGAAGAGTACTTGCATAATAAACATTTAACTCAGTGATATGTAAAAATTTATCTATTCTGAACTTGAGAATATAAAAAGAAATATTTGTATAATCATAAGCAGTTGAGTATGAAAAATATGAACTATTCTAAAATTATAATAGTGTAGAAAACTTGCATAATAGGGTTCAAAATAGACATCACTTGAATGATAAGCGAAGATAGGGATACTTGCCTTTGTCTTGCCAGTATAAAATTAAACTGAAAAACAAAATTAAACACATATATATACTGAAATGACTTTCAGCATGGTTTTTAGTAGTTAGGCACACTCGCAATAACACAATCCATCATTCTGACATCTCATAGCATCACCATCTTTTATTCCAACAATTCACTGATATGCTGCTCCTGCGATTGCTAGAAGCCAGATATCCAATACTATTCCATTCCATTCTTTCTAATGTCTGGTCCCGATCAACTAAAATGATTCGCATCTATAATCAAAGTTACATCTTAATCTCTTAAACGATAATTACTCGACGAACTGCGCGTCAAAACCCTCTCGTTTACCAATACGATAGCCCGCACATAATTATAATAGTTAAACATAATAATTCTGACTCACATACGCACGTAATTCACATAGCACGTAAACACATAATTCACGTATCACATAATTCATATAACACATGCCTCGGTTCGTCAAAAGGTTCAACTCGGTACGTTTAAAACTGAGATCGTGTCAAAATATGATTTATCGATCAATAATTGACTCAAAATGACTCGTAAAACAAGCAACCTTTCGAAACAAAATAATTTGGGTCTCAAAAGTTTTTTTAATGAGTGGAATATTTTTTCGGGTCTAGACGCGTTCGTTTCGTATTAAACGGACAAACGGTCTATTTTCTATAAATAAAATAAGAATAATTCAGTTAATAATAATATTAATTGAATATTCAATACCTTCGTATAATTTTAAAAACTAAAAATAATTTTAGAGTATTATTTAGCTCAATTATAAATAATTACACTTCATTCAACTATTTAAAAATAAAATTAATTGATTAAATGAATTAATCAATTAATTAGATGAATGGATAATTAATCAAAACAAATTATAAATAATTGAATCAAATAATGATTTTTTAAAATAATAAAAAATAATAATTTAAAATTGAAATAAATATTTAGAAAAAAATTCGAAATAACTTCTTTGTAAAACGGACTTTTCCCGGGGACATAACCCCTCAAAATCAATCCCAAACAATACAATCCAACTATATTCTAATAAAATTAATAAATTTAAAACACACAATAAATTATATTTACATGTATAATCATGCCATAAAAGAAAAATACAGCCACCTAAACAAAAATTCGGACCAAAGGTGACTTCTCCAACAACTTCTAAAAATTACGAAATAAATATATAAACACTAACATGCTATAATATACACAAGTACGAAAGCGGAATTACGAAATCTTTACCCAAAATAAATTCTGATCACCCCGAAAAGAATATCACATGACTGGAAAATATGTCCAGAAAAATCCGAAATTAATAGTCGTAGACATATACCCGCTGGAACGCCATATGGAGTAATCAATGCCGTCAAACTTCTTTTATATGCCCCGAAAATAAATTAAAACGGAAAATATGATTCACAAATTTTCTTCTCAAAACCTCGAAATATATATACCTATGTGTAGGTATCGAAGCGCTGATCGTTTATATATATAACAATTTGTGAGTGTGTGAGATTGGGGGTCTATGATATAGAGTTATTAGACTATTAAGTTAATGCAGGTTACACATGATTGAAGGATTGCGTGACGACCCAGATTCCTGACCCCGGATTTGGGGGCGTTACATATATTGTCAAAGTATTTAAAAGCATACTTACATGTTTTACACTCCAATATATTGAATATATCTATTGAATATTTTTATTCAATTTTAGTGCCAAATGACATGCTGATAGACAAAAGATTGATTTTATTCCAAATTACCCGTAAATCCTTATTTATCTGAATACAATCATCTTTAAATAAAATTTAATTATTAATTGTACCTTATAGTTATTGTTTCATAAGAAATATTATGTTTGAAGATTTATCAAGTCAAAACATTTGTCTGACTCGTCGGTAAAGATGAACGAATATTTTGATCATTCAGGAACGTTGTTTTAACATTCAAAAAATCTTAAAATATTCCTCAAATATCTTTTAGACTTGAAACTTGGGATTTTTCTTTCATATATTTTCTTCTACAGTAGATAAATTTAGTAATTTTTGGATTACTTTTTTCCGGGACCCCTAAAATCGATACGTAATTGATTTATCAGTAGCTTGAAAGTCATAGAAGGACAATGAATTTCAAGATGAAATTTTGTCCATATTCTTCTGGTAATATCTCTATGAGTTCACCAAGTTTTTTATAATTTTTCAATATTTTTCGATTTTCGTTGAAAAACGCATTTTTGGTCGTCAGTAAGCGTGTCGTTACATTTTTAATCTTTTGGAAAAAGGTAAAAACACCCAAACTTTTTGAACCCGAAAAATATAAAACTTTTGACAACAATGAATGAATTTTAAACTTTATCTCTTGGTCACTTTTGCATCAAAAAAGTTTGTGCTTACTTTTTAGGCTAAAAAGTACACATTTTTTTGCTATAAAAAGAGCTCTTTGGTCCTCATTTCTTTAAGCTTGGTGAGACAATGTTATGCTAATAAAAAAACTATAGAAACACCCTCTTTTCTGTAACAAAGTTGTGAAAATGTTTATTGAATTTAAACCGATTGTTTTTCATGTTCTAGCATGATTTTGTCTTATTGTAATCACTTATTCTCACCCAAACACACCCATTCAACCACACATATTTAGGCAGCCTCCTTGACCTTATTTGGAAGGCTCTTTGTGTCCATTTAAGCCTTGAAAAGTCAGATTTTAAACCCCCATTTCAACCACTTTCCGGTGACTTTTCCGGCAATTATTTTTGTGTTTTTCGATCTTAACTCGTATATCTTGTAGTCCACTCGATTATTTGAGGGACTTTGTTGTGCAAGACAATCCTCTACATGACAAGACTAAGTTATCTTGACAATCCTAAAGATCATTTGTATGATAATCTAATTGTATTATGTAATTGTATTTCTAGAATCAGTAAAAATGTTAAGTAGATTACACTGGAAGATTTTTCTATGAATAGCCATCAAGCTAAAGAATAAACTCTGGAAGAATATCATTCCTGATCATGCCTCAGAGAGAATTATAGAAGCTTGGAGGTGAATAATGTTGTTCTAAAAAAATGATATAAGTCAGATATCGACAAGTCACAGATCAAGGAATATCGAGAAGTATGTCGAGAATGACTTGTAGAGAAGTCCCAAGAGATATCGACAAGTTAATCTACATGTAGAGAACTGAGATATCGACAAGTCAAAAAGTCCATGTAGAGAACTGGAGATATCAACAAGTCAATTTTTCATATAGAGAACTAGAGATATCGATAAGTCAAATCCACATGTAGAGAACTAGAGATATCGAAAAGTAAAAAGCTTATGTAGAGAACTGGAAATATCGACAAGCCATTCTACTTGTAGAGAATCAGAGACTTCGACAAGTCAAAAACACATGTAGAGAACTCAAGATATCGACAAGTCATTTTACTTATCGATATATGACATCTCTACAGAATAAAAGAGATCTCGAAAAACAACTTTATAATTTAGAATGCAGACAACTAGAAGATCCAAGATTATAAGTCAATAAAATTTTTTTATCACTGAATTGGAAAGCCTACAAATATAGCTTGAAGAATACAAGATCAAGGGCCAAGATGAACTGGACAAATGAGAGTCACATACCTAGAAGATTCTGCACAGATTTGCTAACACTAGAAATAAAAATGTATAAAATAGGTTAAAAAACTTTGTTGGTCCATTTTAGTGCAAGTTTTATAAACCCGTGCATGTTGATCTATAAAGCATATCACGGGTCCTTTGTTTAGAAGTAACAAACAAATCCAGGAAATATCATGTATTCTCTCAATAGTAGAAGATGAGTTCTTATTTCTAAGAATACAGATTTGTATCAAGACAAATTTGATTTAATATAAATCAAGTGAGTTTTTGATAATTGCTTGTGTGTTTTGCATTTAGTATTTTATCAACTACAAGTTCATACAACTGTTTTGTTCCATAAGCCTAAAGCTAATTCAAAATCAAGGAAACACTTTCACCCCCCCCTCGTGTTGCATTTCATACCTAACAAGTGGTATCAGAGCAAAATCTTAAGAAAATGAAGTGGTTCATCAGGATGGCCAATCCAATGTACATTGAAATTCTTGAGCATGGACCCTTTTTGTGACGCCCTCCAAACCAGGGTCAGAAGTTTGGGGTTCACAACACACATATACACCATATATATAAACCTGTTTATGAAAATAATATAAATGTAATGACCCTACTTACCATAACCACGGATCACAAAAGGTTAAAGTATGCACACAAGCCACAACCTTATTTACATTACAAACGTACCAAATCACAACTAATTTAACTTACAACTGAACATAAAATATTCTTACGAACTTTCAAACTCAAAACTAAAATAAAAGACTTCAGCTAGATTATTCCGTCTCAACCTGGAATCCGAGCTCGCATACTTGTTTGGGATCCTCGCTACCAACGGTTTCCTTCTTAAATGGAAAAGAACATAAACATATTTGCAAGAGTGAGCTAACTAGCTCAGCAAGTCACAATGACAATACTGAGATTAAATAATGATCAAATGAAATGATTTAAGGTATCAAATTTTTTTGTTAAGCAATGATTAGAATTGGATATTCACTTTTATTTTAAAAAACCAAGGTTAGGCTGCTGATCAGTCACGCACTAACCCCGAGCAAGGCACGCAGCTCTGCTCTATATACTGGATCCAAGGCACACATTGGCCTAATACGACCACGAATCTGGTCTGACCATGAATCTGGTCCACATTTATAAAATAATCCAATTCCTTAACAATAACAGAATGAACAATGTAAATCAATTAACAGAATCATAAACAACATTCATCTCAAAACATAAGGTGATTCATAACACCATAAGGGTATAACAAGGTGTACGTAAGGATTTGGCTTCCAGTCTATAAAAGAATCAGATAATAGAAGAACAAGGGTTTAATGGTTACAAGGATTAGTCTTCTGATGTACAAGGTACGAAGGTTTACATGTTAAGAAAATCCAGTTCAGTGATCTGTATATGGTTTATATGTATTTATGGAGTAGTATCGTATGTCTGTGGTTCGTATCTGGGTATTCAACAATCAATGGTTACAGGGAATAGAGCTTACGGCTCAAGATCAACAAGTAAAATCAGGGTTCAGGGTTAAGTACTTCAAAGTACTTGCAATATAAAACAGAACTATTTCAAATACGTATCAAGATGGTTTAAGAATTACTTGCCTTATCTCGACTGGCTTCACTTCACTTGCTCTCGTCTATCGTTTCTATTCATCGACTACCTGCTTTCCTTTTCCATGCATCGCTTGCTCTGTTAGACATGTATCTATCAATACTCATTCTCACTTTATTCTATTCTTTACCAGCTTCTATCTACCCTTCGTTTCACCCAAATCTGACGTACAGATTGAAAGTTACGATAAAAACCGATAATAATATGTTAGATATATTTGAGATGTCATGTCTAATATGTTTCATGTTTAGTTTTCAGATCTTAACAAACAGGAAATATCAGTACTTACTGGAATCAGTACTTACTGGAAGTCAAAACTTAAGGATATCAGAACTAGGATTATCAGAAGATAAATATCAGAAGATGGATATCAGAACTTAAGTACGGGAGGACTAACAGTTAAGGAAGGAAGCTGATTTATAGGAAAGAAGATCAAGACTAATACAAAAGAAGATATGTATGGAAAGAGTTAGAAGATAAGAAGACTTGTATAAGATATCTGATTGATATATTTAGGAGACAGAATTATATTCCATATCAATTAGAAGTTATCTTGTAACTCTGTACTATATAAACACAGACATAGGTTTACACTATATGTGTTATCATTATCGAGAAGATCATACATTGTAACCTAGCAGCTCTCATGATATTTGTTCATCACTGAGAGAGAACAGTTCCATTGTAACAGAGTTTATTATATCGAATATATTTGTTTACTGTTACTTGTGTTCGAAATCGATTGATTGTATTCTACACTGTATTCAACCCCCTTCTACAGTGTTATGTGACCTAACAATTGGTATCAGAGCCTATATGTTAACACACATATATTAAAGATCCAAACAATCATGTCTGAAGAAGCAAAAAATCCAACCAAGCCCACCAAAACTGAAGAAACTAAAAACACTCAAATGCACAGTCGATATGAGACTATTAGGGTTCCCATACTGAGACCTTCTGAGTATCCCATATGAAAAGTGAAGATGGCTATGTTTCTGGAAGCTACTGATCCAGAACCTTGACAGAATTAATGAAGGACCGCATAAGCCAACCAAGCTCTCTGTTGTAGTTGCAGATCAGCCAATAAAGACCATACCAAAGGAGAAAAGTGAGTATACAGCTGAAGATATATCATCCATTGCCAAGGATGCAAAGGTAAGACATTTGCTGCATAGTGCCATTGATAATGTCATGTCAAACAGTGTAATTCATTGCACGACTGCAAAGGAGATATGGGATGCTTTGGAGACAAGAATGCCAGGGAACTGATGCAATCAAGAAGAACATGAGGACTATACTCACTCAGAGTAGGAGCACTTTGACTCAAAAGCTGATGAGTCATTAACTGACTTATATGACCGGTTTGTCAAACTCTTGAATGATATGTCACTGTGGATAAGGAATATGATCTTGAAGATTCAAATCTAAAATTCCTTTTAGCTCTTCTTGAAAGTTGGGATTTGATGTCTACTACTATAAGAGACAACTATGCTCTTGATGAAACTACTCTTCATGAAATTTATGGTATGCTCAAGACTTATGAACTTGAGATGGATCAAAGAAGCAAGAGATATGGGAGAAAGTCGAGGGACAGTTGCTCTTAAGGCTGAGGAGGAATCCCCCAACTTGGCTGTCTCAAAGAAAGGCAAAGGAAAAGCTCTCATCAGAAAGTTTGATTCAGAATCATCAAGTTCTAATGATGATGATTCAGAACTGAAAGTTTTACCTGAAATAGATGCCGATGAAGAGATGATGAAATTATGTGCTCTTATGGTAAAAGGTATCACAAAGATAGCCTACAGGAAATTCAGAAGGGGAAAGAAGTTTTTCAAGAAAGGTGGAAGTACTGATAAGAAAGGGTTCATAAAGTATGAATGCAAAAGTGCAAAGTCTGACAAAGGAGACAACTCCAAATGTCAAATGCTACAATTGTGGTGAAAGAGGCAACATATCTCTTGACTGCAAGACAGGAAAGAGTGACAAAGGCAAGGCACTTGTCACAAAGAAGAAAAGCTGGAACAAACTCTTCAGATTCTGAAGATGAGGTGAATTATGCTTTAATGGCAAATGCTGATGGCAGCCCTGAAACTGCTAAATTAAAGGTACCTCAAACAACTTATGTCTTTCATATTGATGATATTACTAAGTTGAGATTATATCTTAAAACCATGTTTATTAGCTACAGATATCAAACTTTAACATGTGAAAGATTAACTTCTGAAAATCTTGCCTTTAAGAAAAGGAATAATTATTTAGAAAAAGAGTTAGTTATGTTCCATCAACTCAGAATGAGAGAGATGATGATTTTCATGTTAGAGATGAATTGCTAAAATTGAATAAATCTCTAAAAACTGAGTTAGAAAAAGAAAAAGAGATTATCAAGACTTGGACTAACTCTGGCTGAACAACTCAGAATTTATTAAGTAGTGGAAACTGGAAAGAGGGCTTAGGTATGGATATGATAAAAGTAAAAAAGGACTGAACAAATTGAGCCAATTGTTATTAAACAAACTGTTAAGCCAAAGGTAAATCCTGTTAAGTTTGTAGCTAAAACTGTAAAGTCTGATTCTGAAAAGATGAAGAGTCTGTGACAGAAGTTAAGGAGAAGTCAACTTCTGACAAATTAGAACAGGATAAACCAGCTGAAGTCAACATAGGCTTAATGACAAAGAAGCAGCTTAAGCATAAGCTGAAAGAAATAAGGAATGTCAACAAGGATAAGGCAGCTTCAAAAATAGGAATGGAGAGGAAGGTGTGAATAAAAGCAATAATTATATGCATGTTCATAATGCTCCTAGAAAGAAATGTTATAACTATGGAAACTCTAACCATCTTGCTTCTTTTGCAGGAAGAATAAGAATATAAGCTCTTTACCTCCTAAGTCAGGAGTTAGGAGTCAGTCTGTTAGGTTTAAGCCATAAAATCCTTATTTGATTGTGGTAGTTTATGGCATTCCATTTATACTTGTAAGGAATATCATAGTTTATACTATGATTATTATCAAATAAAACCTTCTTTGAAGAAAGTTACTTTAATTCCTTCTAGTGTAAAGTCTGATGCAAAGTCTGATATAAGTACTGATAAACAGCATGTTAGCATAAACTATGATATTGAATTTGCTGCAAATGCTAACAAACTTAAAAAGGCCAAAGGATCCAAGCAAGTATAGGTCCTTAAAACTAACCATTAGTGGTCTTTGTGATTGCAGGGCAACAGGAAAAATATCCTAGTACTGGAGTGGATGTTCAGGACATATGACTGGAAATAAAACCCTGCTCTCAGACTTTGTGGAGAAAGCTGGCCCATGAGTTTCTTATGGAGATGGAAATATTGGAAAAACTTTGGGATATGGCAATATTATCTTAGTAATGTCATCATTGAATCAGTAGCTCTTGTCTCAGGACTTAAACACAATCTGCTAAGTGTGAGTCAAATATGTGACAGAAGTTATCATATGGATTTCTTTGAAGAACACTGTGAAGTTGTAAGCAATTCTACAGGAAAAGTGGTTCTGAAAGGTTACAGGCATGGTAAATTTATGAAGCCAGGATTTCAACAAGTTCTGATGGTTCTGTAATCTGTCTGTTGAGTAGAGCATCAATTGAAGAAAGCTGAAATTGGCACAAAAGACTCTCTCATTTAAACTTCAACAACATAAATGAGCTTGTAAAGAAAGATCTTGTGAGAGGACTGCCAAAATCAGTATTTGCTCCTGATGGCCTTTGTGATTCATGTCAAAAGGAAAACAAAGAAAATCTTCTTTCAAGAGTAAAACTGAGTCATCAATTCTTGAGCCTTATTACTTACTACATGTTGATCTATTTGGTCCAGTCAATGTCATGTCTATTGCAAAGAAGAATATGATATGGTTATAGTGGATGAGTTCACAAGATACACTTGGGTGTACTTCTTGCACAAGAAGAATGAAACTGCATTTACTCTAACTGATCATGTCAGAGCTGGATAAGTTGATCAAAGATTCTGTTAAAATTATAAGAAGTGATAATGGCACTGAGTTCAAGATTCAATCATGGAAGAGTTCTGCAAAGAACATGGAATCAAACAGGAATTTTCTGCACCTGGAACTCCACAACAAAATGGAGTTGTAGAAAGAAAGAACAAGACTCTTATTGAAGCTGCATGAACTCTGCTTGATGAAGCAAAGCTGCCAACCTACTTTTGGGCTGAAGCTGTGCAGACTGCTTGTTTTACACCGAATGCAACACTCATAAACAAGCAAGGAAAAACCATATGAGATGGTGAAGAAAAGAAGCCAAATCTGAAATACTTTCATGTATTTAGTTGCAAGTGTTTTGTTCTGAAGACTCATCCTGAGCAGCTGTCAAAATTGATCTAAAAGATGATGAAGGAATTTGTTGGATATCCACTTTCCACAAAAGCCTTCAGAGTCTACAATTTAAGAACAAGGGTTGTCATGGAATCTATCAATGTATCTTTTGATGATAAGAAGATTACTGGACTTGAAGATTTTAATGATCACGGCCACTGAGATTTGAAAATGAAGACTTAAATTTTGATTCTGTATATTCTATGACTTAAACTCCGATCCTGTAAGTACTGATGTCATTGATCTATGGTAACAACTCCAAAGGAAAATGTACCTATCCAGGGGGAGCAAGCTGGAAATCCCACCACGTCTCAAGACTCTCAAGAAGCATCAGAACATGTCACTAACTCTTCAAGTTCTGATTCATCTAGTTCTGATGATTCAAATTCTGATTATTTTGGAAGCTCTGATACTTCAATCCGAAGGATCCAAGTCAAATTCTGAAGTCTCAGAGAGCATAACTACAGGGGAGCATCAGAAAATGCTGATGGAGACAGCATGGA